>NW_027552868.1:0-207066 GCF_045843805.1 Urocitellus parryii | reverse complement strand
CATCTTAGACTGCTGCCCCTATGGAAACCCCCAGCCAGAATGTTATGATGAGTATCTGTATGGAAGAAGAGGAGGGCCATGTGGGAGTGTTTTTGTTAGAATAGTGGTCTTTTGTGTGGTGGTTGGAAAAGATGAGTGGGTCCACCTCAGCTTGAACTCTGGTGAGATGCCATTAGAGACTCAGTTCTGGAACTGATCTCAGAGAACTCTTGCCATGAATCGAGTTGGGATTTTACAAGGCCAGGCATTAGAAGAGCCCTTGGAAACTGAGATCTAGGCCGAGGGTGGCTTCCTCCACAGCACTGGGAATCTCAGCCAGGATTTCACATGATTTTGCTGTTAAAGCCTTTTCAGCTATAGTTGAGAGCCAAAACTCACATGAACCTCATATTTTAGACCCCAATGGGCCTGGATTCCTGTGACCTTTCGCCACTCTGTGAAAGCCTTGCCTGCATGCGATCTCCAGAGCTTTTACTGAAAGGAGATTCCTCAACCCTTAATGGCTCGTGAATGAATCAAAACCCACAGTGCCAACTTCTTCATTCTTGAGATATGGCTAGGCCAATAACATGAAGGTTTTGAGAATCCCATGACCAGAAATCCCTGGAGAACCTTTAAATCTCCTGTTGCTCATCATGACTGAACCCGCCATTGCCGTTTTTGACTGAGTGGAATTCATGACCATGGTGAAGAACAGAGATGTCAGTGAGTAGGAGCCAGCAGGGAACTGTGTCTAGAGCAATGGAGTGCAGGTGTGTGACCAACATCTGTGGTGAGCCCCTGTGGTTCTGTCATTGGTATCCAAATGACATGTGACTGACAAGGTGCAGCCAGCAGACCCTAAAATGTAAAGGCATGTTGTTGTGGGAGAGGATCTGGTGCGATGTTCAGAATCAAGTTGCTACGCTCAAGTGGAAAGATATATGAGGTAGCAGCCCAGTTGTGTTTTTTCAGTCAGACCCCGACGCACCCCACGTGACAGAGCTCCCTCCAGCACTGTGTCCCGGTTGACCTTTATGTATTTCAAAAACAAACACCAAATTTCCAGGGAAGCTGCAAGAAATGCCATTAAAACTGGACTGTGAGACAAAGGCTTCACAATCCCCCCAGGGAGACACTCATACCCCAATGGCCACAGTTACCTACAAAGAGAGGATTCAGCTCTGCTGCCTTCCTGTATTGTTAAAGAGGAAACCATGTCCTCCTGTTCACATACACTGAGACCAAGCTTTCCTGGTCTCACTGCAAAGGAAGCTAAAGCACAAAGCTATATTTCTAGTGCACAAATGTCTGAGGCAGATAGTCAAGAAGTCATTAGGCCAGCAAAGTTCCATGTTAGTGGAATGTTTACCCTGTCCCCTACCATTGGGATCTCTTGTGCCACACCCAAGTTTGTGAGCTCCTCAGAATTTCCAATTCCAGATATGTATTCACAGATTTTGTTCCTCTTCTCCTCCTCATTGTGTCTTATTTGGGGTGATAGTAATGTCAAGGCATTGTGGTGGATGACAGTGGAAGATTGTTATGTGGCACGTGATCGCATATATGTTAGACTCATTTTTCATTTTGCCCTTTGAAATATTGAATCTCTGTGTCAATACTTAATACTACCTTGATTCTTTAATGTCCATCTGGGTGGATTTATAATCAACTATTCACAAGATATTTCTCAGAAAATATACATTTTCTTGAACATACATATTCATTTCTGAATTCTCAAAATGAACTTCAGTGAATATTGAGTACTAACCCTAATATTTCTTCAGTAAGTGACCCAGTTTAAACATCAATGAAAGTCTATTCATATGGGACGTGATGTGTATTTTGAAGTAAATTTTCATTCAAAATTGTTAAATTCCTATTACTTTGTATCATAGGATGTATTATTTTATCCAATATTCACAAATTGACATGCATATGATTCACTTACATTCACTCCCTGTATCAGAACCCATGTATTTCTCCATGTTGCTTTACTTGCTTTTTCATGAGATTTCTTTTATAAAACATTACTTTTGAATTCCATCATCATTTTGAAGCAAAACTCACAGTTTGGTGTAATTAATAACCCTAATATTACACTAGACGTACACCTACTTGGATTGAATGTTTATCTGAATACCAGATTTCATGTATTTTTTAAAATATCAATTCAATCCATTATTTAAAATAGTAACCAGTTATATTTTTATTCACCGTATGGTCTATTCATGCATCATCTCTATATACGTAAACCCAGGGTGCACCTATTTTTATCCCCAAACTCTATATGACAGGGTTTGGAAACATGCTCCAGAAATGGTGGAAGAAATACACATGTCACCTCCTCCATGTATTCCTTTCATCACATCATCTTCTGGACACCAAATGCAAAACTCACACTCACCTTATGATTCTTCCAAAGCCTGATTTTAATGAGAGCATGGATTACTAAAATCATCTAAGTCCGCTTTGCCTATTGTTTTCAATATTCAATCCTATTGTGAGCGTACACTTGTTTCTTCCTAGGATAGTGTATTCAACCACCCCCCTGTTGAAAATATCCCTGATCTTATCACTCATTTTGTACTTTGCCCGATCTCCTAACATCCCAATTGTTATCTATTTCCCCAAGTGCCTTGTTGTGACTGACTCTTCATGTGTGCTGACATTCCCATTTACACTCTAATAGAAATTCATTCGATTGCAAAAAGGGCCTTTTGCCCAAATCCTAAACTCCCTCTTCTTCCTTACCCTACACTGGAATCCTGTCTACCATCTCAATATCACTGGAAGTTCTCTTTCACATTCAGTGGTCCCAGGTCCAAGATCTTATGCCATTGTATATGGATTTAGAGATTCACCTCTGCAGACCAGAATTCAAAACTATGTATCCAAATCAAGGCCCAACACCCTTGTGTGCTTCAGCTCTTACCTAGTTTTCACCTTACATTCTTATAAATATCCAAGTTGCCCAATCCCTGTATTCATCCAGCAGAATGACTCCTAAGCCAAATCGAACCTGATGTGACCCTGAAGCAGACTCTGTTCCCTCAATCTATTTTTCACATAACAGCAGGTCCTGAGTTGATCTTGCCATACAGGTATGTAGGGAATCCTCCAGCTGCTGAGAAGCTCAAAGGTAGATGCAGAAATGATCCCTGGAGCCAATGTAGGCAGCTAGGTAGGACCTGTGAGGTCTAAAGTCATCTTCCATGGCCAACAACCCAGTGAGGATGAAGGGGATGTGGCTGAATCAGCCTCTCTCTTCTCAATGCAGGGAAGATGGACACAATCAGGCCTGGGTGGGTTGCTGATCCCGGGCTCCTAGGGTATATAGACCCTTTATGACTTGTGAAAATGTCACAGGAAGGTGGGGCAGCCTCCCTCTCATGGGACCCTTGGAAACAACTGTTAGGACAAAGTGGTTGCCAAGGCAGTGACCTCATTCTCTCCCTGAAGGAAGTGACCTCACCTCACTTCCTTGGTGATGGAACTCTCTGAACGTGGGATCCAGGAGGCGAGGCACCCAGAGGCAATTCCAGTCCCAGTGGGCTCCCTTGTTTTTTCTGTACCAAGGCCAGAGTCATTCTTTCTTGGCACCTGGTGATGTGTGGGTAGCCAAATGCCTTGAATGGTCTGAACAGGGGCCTTTCCTTAGAAAGAAGTGTTGGCTCATTGCTTGCTCCTGACAACTACACAGAGATGGCCAAGGAGACCAGAGCTGAGACAGGACCAGCCACTGCTGGGGCACAAATTTTCACCCACCAGTCAGAGGTCAGAGTGGATAGATGCAGACCAAATACAGGGGTGGTTTGTGTGTCTTAGTGGGTGTGTGTTTCAATTTGGCATTTTGTCTCATGTTCTGAGATCATGTAGGAAAATCGTGTGTTTGTTGTTGTTGTTGTTGTTTGTTGTTTGAAATGGACTGTTAACTAGTGAGTCTTTCTATAGGAGTCAGTGGATCCCACTGGTTTTGTGGTTAAAGAGAGTAGAGAGAAGAATGCAGCCGTGAATGTGTCCTGTCTTGTGGAAATCTTTGCAGGACTCCTCAAGGCCAATTGATGAATGGACTCCTGCTTGTCTTGCAGATGGGAAACACCTACCAAGATCCCAAGTTCCTGTATTCTTCCAGAATTTTGGCCACTCCCTGAAGGGGTTCGTGTTTTTGTGAACAAGATGGGTACCCACCTTGAAGCTCTGTGACAAGGCCATGGACTGGATTGCTGACGGGAATGCCAAGCATCTCAGAAAAGTAAAAATTCGCATGACTGGTAAGGATCTCTCTAGAGAATCCCTGCTTGCATAGGTAGCCACCCAAGTTGCATGATTAGGAGCTGTCAGTGCCACAGTGTTCAATTAAAGAAAAGTTTTTCTCCAGCTTCTTTCCTCCCTATTGTTCTGTTCCCCTGAATGTCAGGGAGGTGTTTGCCTTAGGGCACTCCTTTGGGAATCCTCCAGAAAACAGTTCAAACGGAAAGGAAGAGGCCCAATCTGTGCCTTTTAGGTAAAGTTCTTTGTAAAGGCTGTGTCTGAATCAGACTCTTGGCCTGTGTGTGGCTGTGAATTACATTCTCAGCACCCCAGGAAACTCAAGAAAAATCCCATGTGTCCATGCACATCTAAAAGGATGAAAAAGAAGTGTAATATTGGATGAAGTCTCTTGCCTTCCTCTGGTCAGGCTCCTGACACCGATGAAGTAAGAACAGGGATCCTCTGGGTCAAATGAGTTGTTGCAAGCCATCCAGTAACTAGCACACAGGTGTTTGGGTGTTTTCATGAGTCCAGTACACATAAAGAATCTACCCCTGGCAGGCAGGAGGCCTCGAATTTGAGAAGCAGAGCAGTATTAACTACAGGCCCATTTTTATCTATCCTGTTTCTCAGGAAGGGTGTCCAGGCCACCATGACATTGGCACATGAATGGGCATGAGACCTTACTTTGAACATCATCTTAGACTGCTCCCCTATGGAAACCCCCAGCCAGAATGTTATGATGAGGATCTGTATGGAAGAAGAGGGAGGCCATGTGGGAGTGTTTTTGTTAGAATAGTGGTCTTTTGTGTGGTGGTTGGAAAAGATGAGTGGGTCCACCTCAGCTTGAACTCTGGTGTGATGCCATTAGGAGACTCAGTTCTGGAACTGATCTCAGAGAACTCTTGCCATGAATCGAGTTGGGATTTTACAAGGCCAGGCATTAGAGGAGCCCTTGGAAACTGAGATCTAGGCCGAGGGTGGCTTCCTCCACAGCACTGGGAATTCTCAGCCAGGATTTCACATGATTTGCTGTTAAAGCCTTTTCAGCTATTAGTTGAGAGCAAAAACTCACATGAACCTCATATTTTAGACCCCAATGGGCCTGGATTCCTGTGACCTTTTGCCACTCCGTGAAAAGCCTTGCCTGCATGCGATCTCCAGAGCTTTTACTGAAAAGGAGATTCCTCAACCCTTAAAGGCTAGTGAATGAATCAAAACCCACAGTGCCAACTTCTTCATTCTTGAGATATGGCTAGGCCAATAACATGAAGGTTTTGAGAATCCCATGACCAGAAATCCCTGGAGAACCTTTAAATCTCCTGTTGCTCATCATGACTGAACCCGCCATTGCGTTTTTGACTGAGTGGAATTCATGACCATGGTGAAGAACAGAGATGTCAGTGAGTAGGAGCCAGCAGGGAACTGTGTCTAGAGCAATGGAGTGCAGGTGTGGACAACATCTGTGGTGAGCCCCTGTGGTTCTGTCATTGGTATCAAATGACATGTGACTGACAAGGTGCAGCCAGCAGACCCTAAAATGTAAAGCATGTTGTTGGTGGAGAGAGATCTGGTGCGATGTTCAGAATCAAGTTGCTACGCTCAAGTGGGAAAGATATATGAGGCGTAGCAGCCCAGTTTGTGTTTTTTCAGTCAGACCCCGACGCACCCCACGTGACAGAGCTCCCTCCAGCACTGTGTCCCGGTTGACCTTTATGTATTTCAAAAACAAACACCAAATTTCCAGGGAAGCTGCAAGAAATGCCATTAAAACTGGACTGTGAGACAAAGGCTTCACAATCCCCCCAGGGAGACACTCATACCCCAATGGCCACAGTTACCTACAAAGAGAGGATTCAGCTCTGCTGCCTCCTGTATTGTTAAAGAGGAAACCATGTCCTCCTGTTCACATACACTGAGACCAAGCTTTCCTGGTCTCACTGCAAAGGAAGCTAAAGCACAAAGCTATATTTCTAGTGCACAAATGTCTGAGGCAGATAGTCAAGAAGTCATTAGGCCAGCAAAGTTCCATGTTAGTGGAATGTTTACCCTGTCCCCTACCATTGGGATCTCTTGTGCCACACCCAAGTTTGTGAGCTCCTCAGAATTTCCAATTCCAGATATGTATTCACAGATTTTGTTCCTCTTCTCCTCTCATTGTGTCTTATTTGGGGTGATAGTAATGTCAAGGCATTGTGGTGGATGACAGTGGAAGATTGTTATGTGGCACGTGATCGCATATATGTTAGACTCATTTTTCATTTTGCCCTTTGAAATATTGAATCTCTGTGTCAATACTTAATACTACCTTGATTCTTTAATGTCCATCTGGGTGGATTTATAATCAACTATTCACAAGATATTTCTCAGAAATATACATTTTCTTGACATACATATTCATTTCTGAATTCTCAAAATGAACTTCAGTGAATATTGAGTACTAACCCTAATATTTCTTCAGTAAGTGACCCAGTTTAACATCAATGAAAGTCTATTCATATGGGACGTGATGTGTATTTTGAAGTAAATTTTCATTCAAAATTGTTAAATTCCTATTACTTTGTATCATAGGATGTATTATTTTATCCAATATTCACAAATTGACATGCATATGATTCACTTACATTCACTCCCTGTATCAGAACCCATGTATTTCTCCATGTTGCTTTACTTGCTTTTTCATGAGATTTCTTTTATAAAACATTACTTTTGAATTCCATCATCATTTTTGAAGCAAAACTCACAGTTTGGTGTAATTAGTAACCCTAATATTACCACTAGACGTACACCTACTTGGATTGAATGTTTATCTGAATACCAGATTTCATGTATTTTTTAAAATATCAATTCAATCCATTATTTAAAATAGTAACCAGTTATATTTTTTATTCACCGTATGGTCTATTCATGCATCATCTCTATATACGTAAACCCAGGGTGCACCTATTTTTATCCCCAAACTCTATATGACAGGGTTTGGAAACATGCTCCCAGAAACGGTGGAAGAAATACACATGTCACCTCCTCCATGTATTCCTTTCATCACATCATCTTCTGGACACCAAATGCAAAACTCACACTCACCTTATGATTCTTCCAAAGCCTGATTTTAATGAGAGCATGGATTACTAAAATCATCTAAGTCCGCTTTGCCTATTGTTTTCAATATTCAATCCTATTGTGAGCGTACACTTGTTTCTTCCTAGGATAGTGTATTCAACCACCCCCCTGTTGAAAATATCCCTGATCTTATCACTCATTTTGTACTTTGCCCGATCTCCTAACATCCCAATTGTTATCTATTTCCCCAAGTGCCTTGTTGTGACTGACTCTTCATGTGTGCTGACATTCCCATTTACACTCTAATAGAAATTCATTCGATTGCAAAAAGGGCCTTTTGCCCAAATCCTAAACTCCCTCTTCTTCCTTACCCTACACTGGAATCCTGTCTACCATCTCAATATCACTGGAAGTTCTCTTTCACATTCAGTGGTCCCAGGTCCAAGATCTTATGCCATTGTATATGGATTTAGAGGATTCACCTCTGCAGACCAGAATTCAAAACTATGTATCCAAATCAAGGGCCCAACACCCTTGTGTGCTTCAGCTCTTACCTAGTTTTCACCTTACATTCTTATAAATATCCAAGTTGCCCAATCCCTGTATTCATCCAGCAGAATGACTCCTAAGCCAAATCGAACCTGATGTGACCCTGAAGCAGACTCTGTTCCCTCAATCTATTTTCACATAACAGCAGGTCCTGAGTTGATCTTGCCATACAGGTATGTAGGGAATCCTCCAGCTGCTGAGAAGCTCAAAGGTAGATGCAGAAATGATCCCTGGAGCCAATGTAGGCAGCTAGGTAGGACCTGTGAGGTCTAAAGTCATCTTCCATGGCCAACAACCCAGTGAGGATGAAGGGATGTGGCTGAATCAGCCTCTCTCTTCTCAATGCAGGGAAGATGGACACAATCAGGCCTGGGTGGGTTGCTGATCCCGGGCTCCTAGGGTATATAGACCTTTATGACTTGTGAAAATGTCACAGGAAGGTGGGGCAGCCTCCCTCTCATGGGACCCTTGGAAACAACTGTTAGGACAAAGTGGTTGCCAAGGCAGTGACCTCATTCACTTCCCTGAAGGAAGTGACCTCACCTCACTTCCTTGGTGATGGAACTCTCTGAACGTGGGATCCAGGAGGCGAGGCACCCAGAGGCAATTCCAGTCCCAGTGGGCTCCCTTGTTTTTTCTGTACCAAGGCCAGAGTCATTCTTTCTTGGCACCTGGTGATGTGTGGGTAGCCAAATGCCTTGAATGGTCTGAACAGGGGCCTTTCCTTAGAAAGAAGTGTTGGCTCATTGCTTGCTCCTGACAACTACACAGAGATGGCCAAGGAGACCAGAGCTGAGACAGGACCAGCCACTGCTGGGGCACAAATTTTCACCCACCAGTCAGAGGTCAGAGTGGATAGATGCAGACCAAATACAGGGGTGGTTTGTGTGTCTTAGTGGTGTGTGTTTCAATTTGGCATTTTGTCTCATGTTCTGAGATCATGTAGGAAAATCGTGTTTGTTGTTGTTGTTGTTGTTTGTTGGTTTGAAATGGACTGTTAACTAGTGAGTCTTTCTATAGAGTCAGTGGATCCCACTGGGTTTGTGGTTAAAGAGAGTAGAGAGAAGAATGCAGCCGTGAATGTGTCCTGTCTTGTGGAAATCTTTGCAGGACTCCTCAAGGCCAATTGATGAATGGACTCCTGCTTGTCTTGCAGATGGGAAACACCTACCAAGATCCCAAGTTCCTGTATTCTTCCAGAATTATGGCCACTCCCTGAAGGGGTTCGTGTTTTTGTGAACAAGATGGGTACCACCTTGAAGCTCTGTGACAAGGCCATGGACTGGATTGCTGACGGGAATGCCAAGCATCTCAGAAAAGTAAAAATTAGCATGACTGGTAAGGATCTCTCTAGAGAATCCCTGCTTGCATAGGTAGCCACCCAAGTTGCATGATTAGGAGCTGTCAGTGCCACAGTGTTCAATTAAAGAAAAGTTTTTCTCCAGGCTTCTTTCCTCCCTATTGTTCTGTTCCCCTGAATGTCAGGGAGGTGTTTGCCTTAGGGCACTCCTTTGGGAATCCTCCAGAAAACAGTTTCAAACGGAAAGGAAGAGGCCCAATCTGTGCCTTTTAGGTAAAGTTCTTTGTAAAGGCTGTGTCTGAATCAGACTCTTGGCCCTGTGTGTGGCTGTGAATTACATTCTCAGCACCCCAGGAAACTCAAGAAAAATCCCATGTGTCCATGCACATCTAAAAGGATGAAAAAGAAGTGTAATATTGGATGAAGTCTCTTGCCTTCCTCTGGTCAGGCTCCTGACACCGATGAAGTAAGAACAGGGATCCTCTGGGTCAAATGAGTTGTTGCAAGCCATCCAGTAACTAGCACACAGGTGTTTGGGTGTTTTCATGAGTCCAGTACACATAAAGAATCTACCCCTGGCAGGCAGGAGGCCTCGAATTTGAGAAGCAGAGCAGTATTAACTACAGGCCCATTTTATCTATCCTGTTTCTCAGGAAGGGTGTCCAGGCCACCATGACATTTGGCACATGATGGGCATGAGACCTTACTTTGAACACCATCTTAGACTGCTCCCCCTATGGAAACCCCCAGCCAGAATGTTATGATGAGGATCTGTATGGAAGAAGAGGAGGGCCATGTGGGAGTGTTTTTGTTAGAATAGTGGTCTTTTGTGTGGTGGTTGGAAAAGATGAGTGGGTCCACCTCAGCTTGAACTCTGGTGTGATGCCATTAGAGACTCAGTTCTGGAACTGATCTCAGAGAACTCTTGCCATGAATCGAGTTGGGATTTTACAAGGCCAGGCATTAGAGGAGCCCTTGGAAACTGAGATCTAGGCCGAGGGTGGCTTCCTCCACAGCACTGGGAATCTCAGCCAGGATTTCACATGATTTTGCTGTTAAAGCCTTTTCAGCTATAGTTGAGAGCAAAAACTCACATGAACCTCATATTTTAGACCCCCAATGGGCCTGGATTCCTGTGACCTTTTGCCACTCCGTGAAAAGCCTTGCCTGCATGCGATCTCCAGAGCTTTTACTGAAAGGAGATTCCTCAACCCTTAAAGGCTAGTGAATGAATCAAAACCCACAGTGCCAACTTCTTCATTCTTGAGATATGGCTAGGCCAATAACATGAAGGTTTTGAGAATCCCATGACCAGAAATCCCTGGAGAACCTTTAAATCTCCTGTTGCTCATCATGACTGAACCCGCCATTGCCGTTTTTGACTGAGTGGAATTCATGACCATGGTGAAGAACAGAGATGTCAGTGAGTAGGAGCCAGCAGGGAACTGTGTCTAGAGCAATGGAGTGCAGGTGTGTGACCAACATCTGTGGTGAGCCCCTGTGGTTCTGTCATTGGTATCCAAATGACATGTGACTGACAAGGTGCAGCCAGCAGACCCTAAAATGTAAAGGCATGTTGTTGTGGGGAGAGGATCTGGTGCGATGTTCAGAATCAAGTTGCTACGCTCAAGTGGGAAAGATATATGAGGTAGCAGCCCAGTTTGTGTTTTTTCAGTCAGACCCCGACGCACCCCACGTGACAGAGCTCCCTCCAGCACTGTGTCCCGGTTGACCTTTATGTATTTCAAAAACAAACACCAAATTTCCAGGGAAGCTGCAAGAAATGCCATTAAAACTGGACTGTGAGACAAAGGCTTCACAATCCCCCCAGGGAGACACTCATACCCCAATGGCCACAGTTACCTACAAAGAGAGGATTCAGCTCTGCTGCCTCCTGTATTGTTAAAGAGGAAACCATGTCCTCCTGTTCACATACACTGAGACCAAGCTTTCCTGGTCTCACTGCAAAGGAAGCTAAAGCACAAAGCTATATTTCTAGTGCACAAATGTCTGAGGCAGATAGTCAAGAAGTCATTAGGCCAGCAAAGTTCCATGTTAGTGGAATGTTTACCCTGTCCCCTACCATTGGGATCTCTTGTGCCACACCCAAGTTTGTGAGCTCCTCAGAATTTCCAATTCCAGATATGTATTCACAGATTTTGTTCCTCTTCTCCTCTCATTGTGTCTTATTTGGGGTGATAGTAATGTCAAGGCATTGTGGTGGATGACAGTGGAAGACTGTTATGTGGCACGTGATCGCATATATGTTAGACTCATTTTTCATTTTGCCCTTTGAAATATTGAATCTCTGTGTCAATACTTAATACTACCTTGATTCTTTAATGTCCATCTGGGTGGATTTATAATCAACTATTCACAAGATATTTCTCAGAAATATACATTTTCTTGACATACATATTCATTTCTGAATTCTCAAAATGAACTTCAGTGAATATTGAGTACTAACCCTAATATTTCTTCAGTAAGTGACCCAGTTTAACATCAATGAAAGTCTATTCATATGGGACGTGATGTGTATTTTGAAGTAAATTTTCATTCAAAATTGTTAAATTCCTATTACTTTGTATCATAGGATGTATTATTTTATCCAATATTCACAAATTGACATGCATATGATTCACTTACATTCACTCCCTGTATCAGAACCCATGTATTTCTCCATGTTGCTTTACTTGCTTTTTCATGAGATTTCTTTTATAAAACATTACTTTTGAATTCCATCATCATTTTTGAAGCAAAACTCACAGTTTGGTGTAATTAGTAACCCTAATATTACCACTAGACGTACACCTACTTGGATTGAATGTTTATCTGAATACCAGATTTCATGTATTTTTTAAAATATCAATTCAATCCATTATTTAAAATAGTAACCAGTTATATTTTTTATTCACCGTATGGTCTATTCATGCATCATCTCTATATACGTAAACCCAGGGTGCACCTATTTTTATCCCCAAACTCTATATGACAGGGTTTGGAAACATGCTCCCAGAAACGGTGGAAGAAATACACATGTCACCTCCTCCATGTATTCCTTTCATCACATCATCTTCTGGACACCAAATGCAAAACTCACACTCACCTTATGATTCTTCCAAAGCCTGATTTTAATGAGAGCATGGATTACTAAAATCATCTAAGTCCGCTTTGCCTATTGTTTTCAATATTCAATCCTATGGTGAGCGTACACTTGTTTCTTCCTAGGATAGTGTATTCAACCACCCCCCTGTTGAAAATATCCCTGATCTTATCACTCATTTTGTACTTTGCCCGATCTCCTAACATCCCAATTGTTATCTATTTCCCCAAGTGCCTTGTTGTGACTGACTCTTCATGTGTGCTGACATTCCCATTTACACTCTAATAGAAATTCATTCGATTGCAAAAAGGGCCTTTTGCCCAAATCCTAAACTCCCTCTTCTTCCTTACCCTACACTGGAATCCTGTCTACCATCTCAATATCACTGGAAGTTCTCTTTCACATTCAGTGGTCCCAGGTCCAAGATCTTATGCCATTGTATATGGATTTAGAGGATTCACCTCTGCAGACCAGAATTCAAAACTATGTATCCAAATCAAGGGCCCAACACCCTTGTGTGCTTCAGCTCTTACCTAGTTTTCACCTTACATTCTTATAAATATCCAAGTTGCCCAATCCCTGTATTCATCCAGCAGAATGACTCCTAAGCCAAATCGAACCTGATGTGACCCTGAAGCAGACTCTGTTCCCTCAATCTATTTTCACATAACAGCAGGTCCTGAGTTGATCTTGCCATACAGGTATGTAGGGAATCCTCCAGCTGCTGAGAAGCTCAAAGGTAGATGCAGAAATGATCCCTGGAGCCAATGTAGGCAGCTAGGTAGGACCTGTGAGGTCTAAAGTCATCTTCCATGGCCAACAACCCAGTGAGGATGAAGGGATGTGGCTGAATCAGCCTCTCTCTTCTCAATGCAGGGAAGATGGACACAATCAGGCCTGGGTGGGTTGCTGATCCCGGGCTCCTAGGGTATATAGACCTTTATGACTTGTGAAAATGTCACAGGAAGGTGGGGCAGCCTCCCTCTCATGGGACCCTTGGAAACAACTGTTAGGACAAAGTGGTTGCCAAGGCAGTGACCTCATTCACTTCCCTGAAGGAAGTGACCTCACCTCACTTCCTTGGTGATGGAACTCTCTGAACGTGGGATCCAGGAGGCGAGGCACCCAGAGGCAATTCCAGTCCCAGTGGGCTCCCTTGTTTTTTCTGTACCAAGGCCAGAGTCATTCTTTCTTGGCACCTGGTGATGTGTGGGTAGCCAAATGCCTTGAATGGTCTGAACAGGGGCCTTTCCTTAGAAAGAAGTGTTGGCTCATTGCTTGCTCCTGACAACTACACAGAGATGGCCAAGGAGACCAGAGCTGAGACAGGACCAGCCACTGCTGGGGCACAAATTTTCACCCACCAGTCAGAGGTCAGAGTGGATAGATGCAGACCAAATACAGGGGTGGTTTGTGTGTCTTAGTGGTGTGTGTTTCAATTTGGCATTTTGTCTCATGTTCTGAGATCATGTAGGAAAATCGTGTTTGTTGTTGTTGTTGTTGTTTGTTGGTTTGAAATGGACTGTTAACTAGTGAGTCTTTCTATAGAGTCAGTGGATCCCACTGGGTTTGTGGTTAAAGAGAGTAGAGAGAAGAATGCAGCCGTGAATGTGTCCTGTCTTGTGGAAATCTTTGCAGGACTCCTCAAGGCCAATTGATGAATGGACTCCTGCTTGTCTTGCAGATGGGAAACACCTACCAAGATCCCAAGTTCCTGTATTCTTCCAGAATTTTGGCCACTCCCTGAAGGGGTTCGTGTTTTTGTGAACAAGATGGGTACCACCTTGAAGCTCTGTGACAAGGCCATGGACTGGATTGCTGACGGGAATGCCAAGCATCTAGGAAAAATAAAAATTAGCATGACTGGTAAGGATCTCTCTAGAGAATCCCTGCTTGCATAGGTAGCCACCCAAGTTGCATGATTAGGAGCTGTCAGTGCCACAGTGTTCAATTAAAGAAAAGTTTTTCTCCAGGCTTCTTTCCTCCCTATTGTTCTGTTCCCCTGAATGTCAGGGAGGTGTTTGCCTTAGGGCACTCCTTTGGGAATCCTCCAGAAAACAGTTTCAAACGGAAAGGAAGAGGCCCAATCTGTGCCTTTTAGGTAAAGTTCTTTGTAAAGGCTGTGTCTGAATCAGACTCTTGGCCCTGTGTGTGGCTGTGAATTACATTCTCAGCACCCCAGGAAACTCAAGAAAAATCCCATGTGTCCATGCACATCTAAAAGGATGAAAAAGAAGTGTAATATTGGATGAAGTCTCTTGCCTTCCTCTGGTCAGGCTCCTGACACCGATGAAGTAAGAACAGGGATCCTCTGGGTCAAATGAGTTGTTGCAAGCCATCCAGTAACTAGCACACAGGTGTTTGGGTGTTTTCATGAGTCCAGTACACATAAAGAATCTACCCCTGGCAGGCAGGAGGCCTCGAATTTGAGAAGCAGAGCAGTATTAACTACAGGCCCATTTTATCTATCCTGTTTCTCAGGAAGGGTGTCCAGGCCACCATGACATTTGGCACATGATGGGCATGAGACCTTACTTTGAACACCATCTTAGACTGCTCCCCCTATGGAAACCCCCAGCCAGAATGTTATGATGAGGATCTGTATGGAAGAAGAGGAGGGCCATGTGGGAGTGTTTTTGTTAGAATAGTGGTCTTTTGTGTGGTGGTTGGAAAAGATGAGTGGGTCCACCTCAGCTTGAACTCTGGTGTGATGCCATTAGAGACTCAGTTCTGGAACTGATCTCAGAGAACTCTTGCCATGAATCGAGTTGGGATTTTACAAGGCCAGGCATTAGAGGAGCCCTTGGAAACTGAGATCTAGGCCGAGGGTGGCTTCCTCCACAGCACTGGGAATCTCAGCCAGGATTTCACATGATTTTGCTGTTAAAGCCTTTTCAGCTATAGTTGAGAGCAAAAACTCACATGAACCTCATATTTTAGACCCCCAATGGGCCTGGATTCCTGTGACCTTTTGCCACTCCGTGAAAAGCCTTGCCTGCATGCGATCTCCAGAGCTTTTACTGAAAGGAGATTCCTCAACCCTTAAAGGCTAGTGAATGAATCAAAACCCACAGTGCCAACTTCTTCATTCTTGAGATATGGCTAGGCCAATAACATGAAGGTTTTGAGAATCCCATGACCAGAAATCACTGGAGAACCTTTAAATCTCCTGTTGCTCATCATGACTGAACCCGCCATTGCCGTTTTTGACTGATTGGAATTCATGACCATGGTGAAGAACAGAGATGTCAGTGAGTAGGAGCCAGCAGGGAACTGTGTCTAGAGCAATGGAGTGCAGGTGTGTGACCAACATCTGTGGTGAGCCCCTGTGGTTCTGTCATTGGTATCCAAATGACATGTGACTGACAAGGTGCAGCCAGCAGACCCTAAAATGTAAAGGCATGTGGTTGTGGGGAGAGGATCTGCTGCGATGCTCAGAATCAAGTTGCTACGCTCAAGTGGGAAAGATATATGAGGTAGCAGCCCAGTTTGTGTTTTTTCAGTCAGACCCCGACGCACCACACGTGACAGAGCTCCCTCCAGCACTGTGTCCCTGTTGACCTTTATGTATTTCAAAAACAAACACCAAATTTCCAGGGAAGCTGCAAGAAATGCCATTAAAACTGGACTGTGAGCCAAAGGCTTCACAATCCCCCCAGGGAGACACTCATACCCCAATGGCCACAGTTACCTACAAAGAGAGGATTCAGCTCTGCTGCCTCCTGTATTGTTAAAGAGGAAACCATGTCCTCCTGTTCACATAGACTGAGACCAAGCTTTCCTGGTCTCACTGCAAAGGAAGCTAAAGCACAAAGCTCTATTTCTAGTGCACAAATGTCAGAGGCAGATAGTCAAGAAGTCATTAGGCCAGCAAAGTTCCATGTTTGTGGAATGTTTACCCTGTCCCCTACCATTGGGATCTCTTGTGCCACACCCAAGTTTGAGAGCTCCTCAGAATTTCCAATTCCAGATATGTATTCACAGATTTTGTTCCTCTTCTCCTCTCATTGTGTCTTATTTGGGGTGATAGTAATGTCAAGGCATTGTGGTGGATGACAGTGGAAGATTGTTATGTGGCACGTGTTCGCATATATCTTAGACTCGTTTTTCATTTTGCCTTTTGAAATATTGAATCTCTGTGTCAATACTTAATACTACCTTGATTCTTTAATGTCCATCTGGGTGGATTTATAATCAACTTTTCACAAGATATTTCTCAGAAATATACATTTTCTTGACATACATATTCATTTCTGAATTCTCAGAATGAACTTCAGTGAATATTGAGTACTAACCCTAATATTTCTTCAGTAACTGACCCAGTTTAACATCCATGAAAGTCTATTCATACGGGACGTGATGTGTATTTTGAAGTAAATTTTCATTCAAAATTGTTAAATTCCTATTTCTTCGTATCATAGGATGTATCATTTTATCCAATATTCACAAATTGACATGCATATGATTCACTTACATTCACTCCCTGTATCAGAACCCATGTATTTCTACATGTTGCTTTACTTGCTTTTTCATGAGATTTCTTTTATAAAACATTACTTTTGAATTCCATCATCATTTTCGAAGCAAAACTCAACAGTTTGGTGTAATTAGTAACCCTAATATTACCAATAGACGTACACCTACTTGGATTGAATGTTTATCTGAATACCAGATTTCATGTATTTTTTAAAATATCAATTCAATCCATTATTTAAAATAGTAACCAGTTATATTTTTTATTCACCCTATGGTCTATTCATGCATCATCTCTATATACGTAAACCCAGGGTGCACCTATTTTTATCCCCAAACTCTAAATGACAGGGTTTGAAAACATGCTCCCAGAAATGGTGGAAGAAATACACATGTCACCTCCTCCCTGTATTCCTTTCATCACATCATCTTCTGGACACCAAATGCAAAACTCACACTCACCTTATGATTCTTCCAAAGCCTGATTTTAATGAGAGCATGGATTACTAAAATCATCTAAGTCCGCTTTGCCTATTGTTTTCAATATTCAATCCTATGGTGAGCATACACTTGTTTCTTCCTAGGATAGTGTATTCAACCACCCCCCTGTTGAAAATATCCCTGATCTTATCACTCATTTTGTACTTTGCCCGATCTCCTAACATCCCAATTGATATCTATTTCCCCAAGTGCCTTGTTGTGACTGACTCTTCATGTGTGCTGACATTCCCATTTACACTCTAATAGAAATTCATTCGTTTGCAAAAAGGGCCTTTTGCCCAAATCCTGAACTCACTCTTCTTCCTTACCCTACACTGGAATCCTGTCTACTATCTCAATATCACTGGAAGTTCTCTTTCACATTCAGTGGTCCCAGGTCCAAGATCTTATGCCATTGTATATGGATTTAGAGGATTCACCTCTGCAGAACAGAATTCATAACTATGTATCCAAATCAAGGGCCCAACACCCTTGTGTGCTTCAGCTCTTACCTAGTTTTCACCTTCCATTCTTATAAATATCCCAGTTGCCCAATCCCCGTATTCATCCAGCAGAATGACTCCTAAGCCAAATCGAACCTGATATGACCCTGAAGCAGACTCTGTTCCCTCAATCTATTTTCACATAACAGCAGGTCCTGAGTTGATCTTGCCATACAGGTATGTAGGGAATCCTCCAGCTGCTGAGAAGCTCAAAGGTAGATGCAGAAATGATCCCTGGAGCCAATGTAGGCAGCTAGGTAGGACCTGTGAGGTCTAAAGTCATCTTCCATGGCCAACAACCCAGTGAGGATGAAGGGATGTGGCTGAATCAGCCTCTCTCTTCTCAATGCAGGGAAGATGGACACAATCAGGCCTGGGTGGGTTGTTGATCCCGGGCTCCTAGGGTATATAGACCTTTATGACTTGTGAAAATGTCACAGGAAGGTGGGGCAGCCTCCCTCTCATGGGACCCTTGGAAACAACTGTTAGGACAAAGTGGTTGCCAAGGCAGTGACCTCATTCACTTCCCTGAAGGAAGTGACCTCACCTCACTTCCTTGGTGATGGAACTCTCTGAACGTGGGATCCAGGAGGCGAGGCACCCAGAGGCAATTCCAGTCCCTGTGGGCTCCCTTGTTTTTTCTGTACCAAGGCCAGAGTCATTCTTTCGTGGCACCTGGTGATGTGTGGGTAGCCAAATGCCTTGAATGGTCTGAACCATTCAATTTGGCATTTTGTCTCATGTTCTGAGATCATGTAGGAAAAACGTGTTTGTTGTTCTTGTTGTTGTTGTTTGTTGGTTTGAAATGGACTGTTAACTAGTGAGTCTTTCTATAGAGTCAGTGGATCCCACTGGGTTTGTGGTTAAAGAGAGTAGAGAAAAAATGCAGCCTTGAATGTGTCCTGTCTAGTGGAAATCTTTGCAGGACTCCTCAAGGCCAATTGATGAATGGACTGCTGCTTGTCTTGCAGATGGGAAGCACCTACCAAGATCCCAAGTTCCTGTATTCTTCCAGAATTTTGGCCACTCTCTGAAGGGGTTCGTGTTTTTGTGAACAAGATGGGTACCACCTTCAAGCTCTGTGACAAGGCCATGGACTGGATTGCTGACGGGAATGCCAAGCATCTCAGAAAAGTAAAAATTAGCATGACTGGTAAGGATCTCTCTGGAGAATCCCTGCTTGCATAGATAGCCACCCAAGTTGCATGATTAGGAGCTGTCAGTGCCACAGTGTTCAATTAAAGAAAAGTTTTTCTCCAGGCTTCTTTCCTCCCTATTGTTCTGTTCCCCTGAATGTCAGGGAGGTGTTTGCCTTAGGGCACTCCATTGGGAATCCTCCAGAAAACAGTTTCAAACGGAAAGGAAGAGGCCCAATCTGTGCCTTTTAGGTCAAGTGCTTTGTAAAGGCTGTGTCTGAATCAGACTCTTGGCCCTGTGTGTGGCTGTGAATTACATTCTCAGTACCCCAGGAAAGTCAAGAAAAATCCCATGTGTCCATGCACATCTAAAAGGATGAAAAAGAAGTGTAATATTGGATGAAGTCTCTTGCCTTCCTCTGGTCAGGCTCCTGACACCGATGAAGTAAGAACAGGGATCCTCTGGGTCAAATGAGTTGTTGCGAGCCATCCAGTAACTAGCACACAGGTGTTTGGGTGTTTTCATGAGTCCAGTACACATAAAGAATCTACCCCTGGCAGGCAGGAGGCCTCGAATTTGAGAAGCAGAGCAGTATTAACTACAGGCCCATTTTATCTATCCTGTTTCTCAGGAAGGGTGTCCAGGCCACCATGACATTTGGCACATGATGGGCATGAGACCTTACTTTGCACACCATCTTAGACTGCTCCCCCTATGGAAACCCCCAGCCAGAATGTTATGATGAGTATCTGTATGGAAGAAGAGGAGGGCCATGTGGGAATGTTTTTTGTTAGAATAGTGGTCTTTTGTGTGGTGGTTGGAAAAGATGAGTGGGTCCACCTCAGCTTGAACTCTGGTGTGATGCCATTAGAGACTCAGTTCTGGAACTGATCTCAGAGAACTCTTGCCATGAATCGAGTTGGGATTTTACAAGGCCAGGCATTAGAGGAGCCCTTGGAAACTGAGATCTAGGCCGAGGGTGGCTTCCTCCACAGCACTGGGAATCTCAGCCAGGATTTCACATGATTTTGCTGTGAAAGCCTTTTTGGCTATAGTTGAGAGCCAAAACTCACATGAACCTCATATTTTGGACCCCCAATGGGCCTGGATTCCTGTGACCATTCGCCACTCCGTGAAAAGCCTTGCCTGCATGCAATCTACAGAGCTTTTACTGAAAGGAGATTCCTCAACCCTTAATGGCTCGTGAATGAATCAAAACCCACAGTGCCAACTTCTTCATTCTTGAGATATGGCTAGGCCAATAACATGAAGGTTTTGAGAATCCCATGACCAGAAATCCCTGGAGAACCTTTACATCTCCTGTTGCTCATCATGACTGAACCCCCGCCATTGCCATTTTTGACTGAGTGGAATTCATGACCATGGTGAAGAACAGAGATGTCAGTGAGTAGGAGAGGGGCCAGCAGGGAACTGGGTCTGGAGCAATGGAGTGCAGGTGTGTGACCAACATCTGTGGTGATCCCCTGTGGTTCTGTCATTGGTATCCAAATGACATGTGACTGACAAGGTGCAGCCAGCAGACCCTAAAATGTAAAGGCATGTTGTTGTGGGGAGAGGATCTGGTGCGATGTTCAGAATCAAGTTGCTACGCTCAAGTGGGAAAGACATATGAGGTAGCAGCCCAGTTTGTGTTTTTTCCGTCAGACCGTGACTCACCCCACGTGACAGAGCTCCCTCCAGCACTGTGTCCCGGTTGACCTTTATGTATTTCAAAAACAAACACCAAATTTCCAGGGAAGCTGCAAGAAATGCCATCAAAACTGGACTGTGAGCCAAAGGATTCACAATCCCCCCAGGGAGACACTCATACCCCAACGGCCACAGTTACCTACAAAGAGAGGATTCAGCTCTGCTGCCTCCTGTTCGTATTGGGAAATAGGAAACCATGTCCTCCTGTTCACATAGACTGAGACCAAGCTTT
Source organism: Urocitellus parryii (assembly GCF_045843805.1). Taxonomy (NCBI): domain Eukaryota; kingdom Metazoa; phylum Chordata; class Mammalia; order Rodentia; family Sciuridae; genus Urocitellus; species Urocitellus parryii. The sequence goes on along the minus strand of NW_027552868.1, from coordinate 186,286 downwards.
CCTGGTCTCACTGCAAAGGAAGCTAAAGCACAAAGCTATATTTCTAGTGCACAAATGTCAGAGGCAGATAGTCAAGAAGTCATTAGGCCAGCAAAGTTCCATGTTTGGGGAATGTTTTACCCTGTCCCCTACCATTGGGATCTCTTGTGCCACACCCAAGTTTGTGAGCTCCTCAGAATTTCCAATTCCAGATATGTATTCACAGATTTTGTTCCTCTTCTCCTCTCATTGTGTCTTATTTGGGGTGATAGTAATGTCAAGGCATTGTGGTGGATGACAGTGGAAGATTGTTATGTGGCACGTGTTCGCATATATCTTAGACTCGTTTTTCATTTTGCCCTTTGAAATATTGTATCTCTGTGTCAATACTTAATACTACCTTGATTCTTTAATGTCCATCTGGGTGGATTTATAATCAACTTTTCACAAGACATTTCTCAGAAATATACATTTTCTTGACATACATATTCATTTCTGAATTCTCAAAATGAACTTCAGTGAATATTGAGTACTAACCCTAATATTTCTTCAGTAAGTGACCCAGTTTAACATCAATGAAAGTCTATTCATACGGGACGTGATGTGTATTTTGAAGTAAATTTTCATTCAAAATTGTTAAATTCCTATTTCTTAGTATCACAGGATGTATCATTTCATCCAATATTCACAAATTGACATGCATATGATTCACTTACATTCACTCCCTGTATCAGAACCCATGTATTTCTCCATGTTGCTTTACTTGCTTTTTCATGAGATTTCTTTTATAAAACATTACTTTTGAATTCCATCATCATTTTTGAATCAAAACTCACAGTTTGGTGTAATTAGTAACCCTAATATTACCAATAGACGTACACCTACTTGGATTGAATGTTTATCTGAATACCAGATTTCATGTATTTTTTAAAATATCAATTCAATCCATTATTTAAAATAGTAAGCAGTTATATTTTTTATTCACCCTATGATCTATTCATGAATCATCTCTATATACGTAAACCCAGGGTGCAACTATTTTTATCCCCAAACTCTAAATGACAGGGTTTGAAAACATGCTCCCAGAAATGGTGGAAGAAATACACATGTCACCTCCTCCCTGTATTCCTTTCATCACATCATCTTCTGGACACCAAATGCAAAACTCACACTCACCTTATGATTCTTCCAAAGCCTGATTTTAATGAGAGCATGGATTACTAAAATCATCTAAGTCCGCTTTGCCTATTGTTTTCAATATTCAATCCTATGGTGAGCGTACACTTGTTTCTTCCTAGGATAGTGTATTCAACCACCCCCCTGTTGAAAATATCCCTGATCTTATCACTCATTTTGTACTTTGCCCGATCTCCTAACATCCCAATTGATATCTATTTCCCCAAGTGCCTTGTTCTGACTGACTCTTCATGTGTGCTGACATTCCCATTTACACTCTAATAGAAATTCATTCGATTGCAAAAAGGGCCTTTTGCCCAAATCCTAAACTCACTCTTCTTCCTTACCCTACACTGGAATCCTGTCTACCATCTCAATATCACTGGAAGTTCTCTTTCACATTCAGTGGTCCCAGGTCCAAGATCTTATGCATTGTATATGGATTTAGAGGATTCACCTCTGCAGAACATAATTCAAAACTATGTATCCAAATCAAGGCCCAACACCATTGTGTGCTTCAGCTCTTACCTAGTTTTCACCTTCCATTCTTATAAATATCCCAGTTGCCCAATCCCCGTATTCATCCAGCAGAATGACTCCTAAGCCAAATCGAACCTGATATGACCCTGAAGCAGACTCTTTTTTTCTATTTTCACATAACAGCAGGTCCTGAGTTGATCTTGCCATACAGGTATGTAGGGAATCCTCCAGCTGCTGAGAAGCTCAAAGGTAGATGCAGAAATGATCCCTGGAGCCAATGTAGGCAGCTAGGTAGGACCTGTGAGGTCTAAAGTCATCTTTCATGGCCAACAACCCAGTGAGGATGAAGGGATGTGGCGGAATCAGCCTCTCTCTTCTCAATGCAGGGAAGATGGACACAATCAGGCCTGGGTGGGTTGCTGATCCCGGGCTCCTAGGGTATATAGACCTTTATGACTTGTGAAAATGTCACAGGAAGGTGGGGCAGCCTCCCTCTCATGGGACCCTTGGAAACAACTGTTAGGACAAAGTGGTTGCCAAGGCAGTGACCTCATTCACTTCCCTGAAGGAAGTGACCTCACCTCACTTCCTTGGTGATGGAACTCTCTGAAAGTGGGATCCAGGAGGCGAGGCACCCAGAGGCAATTCCAGTCCCAGTGGGCTCCCTTGTTTTTTCTGTACCAAGGCCAGAGTCATTCTTTCTTGGCACCTGGTGATGTGTGGGTAGCCAAATGCCTTGAATGGTCTGAACAGGGGCCTTTCCTGAGAAAGAAATGTTGGCTCATTGCTGGCTCCTGACAACTACACAGAGATGGCCAAGGAGACCAGAGCTGAGACAGGACCGGCCACTGCTGGGGCACAAATTTTCACCCACCAGTCAGAGGTCAGAGTGGATAGATGCAGACCAAATACAGGGGTGGTTTGTGTGTTTTAGTGGGTGTGTGTTTCAATTTGGCATTTTGTCTCATGTTCTGAGATCATGTAGGAAAAAAGTGTTTGTTGTTGTTGTTGTTGTTTGTTGGTTTGAAATGGACTGTTAACTAGTGAGTCTTTCTATAGAGTCAGTGGATCCCACTGGGTTTGTGGTTAAAGAGAGTAGAGAGAAGAATGCAGCCGTGAATGTGTCCTGTCTAGTGGAAATCTTTGCAGGACTCCTCAAGGCCAATTGATGAATGGACTGCTGCTTGTCTTGCAGATGGGAAGCACCTACCAAGATCCCAAGTTCCTGTATTCTTCCAGAATTTTGGCCACTCTCTGAAGGGGTTCGTGTTTTTGTGAACAAGATGGGTACCACCTTCAAGCTCTGTGACAAGGCCATGGACTGGATTGCTGATGGGAATGCCAAGCATCTCAGAAAAGTAAAAATTAGCATAACTGGTAAGGATCTCTCTGGAGAATCCCTGCTTGCATAGATAGCCACCCAAGTTGCATGATTAGGAGCTGTCAGTGCCACAGTGTTCAATTAAAGAAAAGTTTTTCTCCAGGCTTCTTTCCTCCCTATTGTTCTGTTCCCCTGAATGTCAGGGAGGTGTTTGCCTTAGGGCACTCCTTTGGGAATCCTCCAGAAAACAGTTTCAAACGGAAAGGAAGAGGCCCAATCTGTGCCTTTTAGGTAAAGTGCTTTGTAAAGGCTGTGTCTGAATCAGACTCTTGGCCCTGTGTGTGGCTGTGAATTACATTCTCAGCACCCCAGGAAACTCAAGAAAAATCCCATGTGTCCATGCACATATAAAAGGATGAAAAAGAAGTGTAATATTGGATGAAGCCTCTTGCCTTCCTCTGGTCAGGCTCCTGACACCAATGAAGTAAGAACAGGGATCCACTGGGTCAAATGAGTTGTTGCGAGCCATCCAGTAACTAGCACACAGGTGTTTGGGTGTTTTCATGAGTCCAGTACACATAAAGAATCTACCCCTGGCAGGCAGGAGGCCTCGAATTTGAGAAGCAGAGCAAGATGCATAAATGATCCCTGGAGCCAATGTAGGCAGCTAGGTAGGACCTGTGAGGTCTAAAGTCATCTTCCATGGCCAACAACCCAGTGAGGATGAAGGGATGTGGCTGAATCAGCCTCTCTCTTCTCAATGCAGGGAAGATGGACACAATCAGGCCTGGGTGGGTTGCTGATCCCGGTCTCCTTGGGTATATAGACCTTTATGACTTGTGAAAATGTCACAGGAATGTGGGGCAGCCTCCCTCTCATGGGACCCTTGGAAACAACTGTTAGGACAAAGTGGTTGCCAAGGCAGTGACCTCATTCACTTCCCTGAAGGAAGTGACCTCACCTCACTTCCTTGGTGATGGAACTCTCTGAACGTGGGATCCAGGAGGTGAGGCACCCAGAGGCAATTCCAGTAACAGTGGGCTCCCTTGTTTTTTCTGTACCAAGGCCAGAGTCATTCTTTCTTGGCACCTGGTGATGTGTGGGTAGCCCAATGCCTTGAATGGTTTGAACAGGGGCCTTTCCTGAGAAAGAAGTGTTTGCTCATTGCTGGCTCCTGACAACTACACAGAGATGGCCAAGGAGACCAGAGCTGAGACAGGACCGGCCACTGCTGGGGAACAAATTTTCACCCACCAGTCAGAGGTCAGAATGGATAGATGCAGACCAAATACAGGGGTGGTTTGTGTGTCTTAGTGGGTGTGTGTTTCAATTTGGCATTTTGTCTCATGTTCTGAGATCATGTAGTAAAAACGTGTTTGTTGTTGTTGTTGTTTGTTGGTTTGAAATGGACTGTTAACTAGTGACTCCTTCTATAGAGTCAGTGGTTCCCACTGGGTTTGTGGTTAAAGAGAGTAGAGAGAAGAATGCAGCCGTGAATGTGTCCTGTCTAGTGGAACTCTTTGCAGGACTCCTCAAGGCCAATTGATGAATGGACTGCTGCTTGTCTTGCAGATGGGAAACACCTACCAAGATCCCAAGTTCCTGTATTCTTCCAGAATTTTGGCCACTCTCTGAAGGGGTTCGTGTTTTTGTGAACAAGATGGGTACCACCTTCAAGCTCTGTGACAAGGCCATGGACTGGATTGCTGACGGGAATGCCAAGCATCTCAGAAAAGTCAAAATTAGCATGACTGGTAAGGATCTCTCTGGAGAATCCCTGCTTGCATAGATAGCCACCCAAGTTGCATGATTAGGAGCTGTCAGTGCCACAGTGTTCAATTAAAGAAAAGTTTTTCTCCAGGCTTCTTTCCTCCCTATTGTTCTGTTCCCCTGAATGTCAGGGAGGTGTTTGCCTTAGGGCACTCCTTTGGGAATCCTCCAGAAAACAGTTTGAAACGGAAAGGAAGAGGCCCAATCTGTGCCTTTTAGGTAAAGTGCTTTGTAAAGGCTGTGTCTGAATCAGACTCTTGGCCCTGTGTGTGGCTGTGAATTACATTCTCAGCACCCCAGGAAACTCAAGAAAAATCCCATGTGTCCGTGCACATCTAAAAGGATGAAGTCTCTTGCCTTCCTCTGGTCAGGCTCCTGACACCGATGAGGTAAGAACAGGGATCCTCTGGGTCAAATGAGTTGTTGCAAGCCATCCAGTAACTAGCACACAGGTGTTTGGGTGTTTTCATGAGTCCAGTACACATAACGAATCTACCCCTGGCAGGCAGGAGGCCTCGAATTTGAGAAGCAGAGCAGTATTAACTACAGGCCCATTTTATCTATCCTGTTTCTCAGGAAGGGTGTCCAGGCCACCATGACATTTGGCACATGATGGGCATGAGACCTTACTTTGCACACCATCTTAGACTGCTGCCCCTATGGAAACCCCCAGCCAGAATGTTATGATGAGTATCTGTATGGAAGAAGAGGAGGGCCATGTGGGAGTGTTTTTGTTAGAATAGTGGTCTTTTGTGTGGTGGTTGGAAAAGATGAGTGGGTCCACCTCAGCTTGAACTCTGGTGTGATGCCATTAGAGACTCAGTTCTGGAACTGATCTCAGAGAACTCTTGCCATGAATCGAGTTGGGATTTTACAAGGCCAGGCATTAGAAGAGCCCTTGGAAACTGAGATCTAGGCCGAGGGTGGCTTCCTACACAGCACTGGGAATCTCAGCCAGAATTTCACATGATTTTGCTGTTAAAGCCTTTTCAGCTATAGTTGAGAGCCAAAACTCACCTGAACCTCATATTTTAGACCCCCAATGGGCCTGGATTCCTGTGACCTTTCGCCACTCTGTGAAAGCCTTGCCTGCATGCGATCTCCAGAGCTTTTACTGAAAGGAGATTCCTCAACCCTTAATGGCTCGTGAATGAATCAAAACCCACAGTGCCAACTTCTTCATTCTTGAGATATGGCTAGGCCAATAACATGAAGGTTTTGAGAATCCCATGACCAGAAATCCCTGGAGAACCTTTAGATCTCCTGTTGCTCATCATGACTGAACCCCCGCCATTGCCGTTTTTGACTGAGTGGAATTCATGACGATGGTGAAGAATAGAGTTGTCAGTGAGTAGGAGCCAGCAGGGAACTGGGTCTGGAGCAATGGAGTGCGGGTGTGTGACTTACATCTGTGGTGAGCCCCTGTGGTTCTGTCATTGGTATCCAAATGACATGTGACTGACAAGGTGCAGCCAGCAGACCCTAAAATGTAAAGGCATGTTGTTGTGGGGAGAGGATCTGGTGCGATGCTCAGAATCAAGTTGCTACGCTCAAGTGGGAAAGATATATGGGGTAGCAGCCCAGTTTGTATTTCTTCCGTCAGACCCTGACTCACCCCACATGACAGAGCTCCCTCCAGCACTGTGTCCCGGTTGACCTTTATGTATTTCAAAAACAAACACCAAATTTCCAGGGAAGCTGCAAGAAATGCCATTAAACCTGGACTGTGAGCCAAAGGATTCACAATCCCCCCAGGGAGACACTCATACCCCAATGGCCACAGTTACCTACAAAGAGAGGATTCAGCTGTGCTGCCTCCTGTTCGTATTGGGAAATAGGAAAACATGTCCTCCTGTTCACATAGACTGAGACCAAGCTTTCCTGGTCTCACTGCAAAGGAAGCTAAAGCACAAAGCTATATTTCTAGTGCACAAATGTCAGAGGCAGATAGTCAAGAAGTCATTAGGCCAGCAAAGTTCCATGTTTGGGGAATGTTTACCCTGTCCCCTACCATTGGGATCTCTTGTGCCACACCCAAGTTTGTGAGCTCCTCAGAATTTCCAATTCCAGATATGTATTCACAGATTTTGTTCCTCTTCTCCTCTCATTGTGTCTTATTTGGGGTGATAGTAATGTCAAGGCATTGTGGTGGATGACAGTGGAAGATTGTTATGTGGCACGTGTTCGCATATATCTTAGACTCATTTTTCATTTTGCCCTTTGAAATATTGAATCTCTGTGTCAATACTTAATACTACCTTGATTCTTTAATGTCCATCTGGGTGGATTTATAATCAACTTTTCACAAGATATTTCTCAGAAATATACATTTTCTTGACATACATATTCATTTCTGAATTCTCAAAATGAACTTCAGTGAATATTGAGTACTAACCCTAATATTTCTTCAGTAAGTGACCCAGTTTAACATCCATGACAGTTTATTCATATGGGACGTGATGTGTATTTTGAAGTAAATTTTCATTCAAAATTGTTAAATTCCTATTTCTTCGTATCATAGGATGTATCATTTTATCCAATATTCACAAATTGACATGCATATGATTCACTTACATTCACTCCCTGTATCAGAACCCATGTATTTCTCCATGTTGCTTTACTTGCTTTTTCATGAGATTTCTTTTATAAAACATTACTTTTGAATTCCATCATCATTTTTGAAGCAAAACTCACAGTTTGGTGTAATTAGTAACCCTAATATTACCACTAGACGTACACCTACTTGGATTGAATGTTTATCTGAATACCAGATTTCATGTATTTTTTAAAATATCAATTCAATCCATTATTTAAAATAGTAACCAGTTATATTTTTTATTCACCGTATGGTCTATTCATGCATCATCTCTATATATGTAAACCCAGGGTGCACCTATTTTTATCCCCAAACTCTAAATGACAGGGTTTGAAAACATGCTCCCAGAAATGGTGGAAGAAATACACATGTCACCTCCTCCCTGTATTCCTTTCATCACATCATCTTCTGGACACCAAATGCAAAACTCACACTCACCTTATGATTCTTCCAAAGCCTGATTTTAATGAGAGCATGGATTACTAAAATCATCTAAGTCCGCTTTGCCTATTGTTTTCAATATTCAATCCTATGGTGAGCGTACACTTGTTTCTTCCTAGGATAGTGTATTCAACCACCCCCCTGTTGAAAATATCCCTGATCTTATCACTCATTTTGTACTTTGCCCGATCTCCTAACATCCCAATTGATATCTATTTCCCCAAGTGCCTTGTTGTGACTGACTCTTCATGTGTGCTGACATTCCCATTTACACTCTAATAGAAATTCATTCGATTGCAAAAAGGGCCTTTTGCCCAAATCCTGAACTCACTCTTCTTCCTTACCCTACACTGGAATCCTGTCTACTATCTCAATATCACTGGAAGTTCTCTTTCACATTCAGTGGTCCCAGGTACAAGATCTTATGCCATTGTATATGGATTTAGAGGATTCACCTCTGCAGAACATAATTCAAAACTATGTATCCAAATCAAGGGCCCAATACCCTTGTGTGCTTCAAGTCTTACGTAGTTTACACCTTCCATTCTTATAAATATCCCAGTTGCCCAATCCCCGTATTCATCCAGAAGAATGACTCCTAAGCCAAATCGAACCTGATATGACCCTGAAGCAGACTCTGTTCCCTCAATCTATTTTCACATAACAGCAGGTCCTGAGTTGATCTTGCCATACAGGTATGTAGGGAATCCTTCAGCTGCTGAGAAGCTCAAAGGTAGATGCAGAAATGAACCCTGGAGCCAATGTAGGCAGCTAGGTAGGACCTGTGAGGTCTAAAGTCATCTTCCATGGCCAACAACCCAGTGAGGATGAAGGGATGTGGCTGAATCAGCCTCTCTCTTCTCAATGCAGGGAAGATGGACACAATCAGGCCTGGGTGGGTTGCTGATCCCGGGCTCCTAGGGTATATAGACCTTTATGACTTGTGAAAATGTCACAGGAAGGTGGGGCAGCCTCCCTCTCATGGGACCCTTGGAAACAACTGTTAGGACAAAGTGGTTGCCAAGGCAGTGACCTCATTCACTTCCCTGAAGGAAGTGACCTCACCTCACTTCCTTGGTGATGGAACTCTCTGAACGTGGGATCCAGGAGGCGAGGCACCCAGAGGCAATTCCAGTCCCAGTGGGCTCCCTTGTTTTTTCTGTACCAAGGCCAGAGTCATTCTTTCTTGGCACCTGGTGATGTGTGGGTAGCCAAATGCCTTGAATGGTCTGAACAGGGGCCTTTCCTGAGAAAGAAGTGTTGGCTCATTGCTGGCTCCTGACAACTACACAGAGATGGCCAAGGAGACCAGAGCTGAGACAGGACCGGCCACTGCTGGGGCACAAATTTTCACCCACCAGTCAGAGGTCAGAGTGGATAGATGCAGACCAAATACAGGGGTGGTTTGTGTGTCTTAGTGGGTGTGTGTTTCAATTTGGCATTTTGTCTCATGATCTGAGATCATGTACGAAAAACGTGTTTGTTTTTGTTGTTGTTGTTGTTTGTTGGTTTGAAATGGACTGTTAACTAGTGAGTCTTTCTATAGAGTCAGTGGATCCCACTGGGTTTGTGGTTAAGGAGAGTAGAGAGAAGAATGCAACCGTGAATGTTTCCTGTGTAGTGGAAATCTTTGCAGGACTCCTCAAGGCCAATTGATGAATAGACTGCTGCTTGTCTTGCAGATGGGAAACACCTACCAAGATCCCAAGTTCCTGTATTCTTCCAGAATTTTGGCCACTCTCTGAAGGGGTTCGTGTTTTTGTGAACAAGATGGGTACCACCTTCAAGCTCTGTGACAAGGCCATGGACTGGATTGCTGATGGGAATGCCAAGCATCTCAGAAAAGTAAAAATTAGCATGACTGGTAAGGATCTCTCTGGAGAATCCCTGCTTGCATAGATAGCCACCCAAGTTGCATGATTAGGAGCTGTCAGTGCCACAGTGTTCAATTAAAGAAAAGTTTTTCTCCAGGCTTCTTTCCTCCCTATTGTTCTGTTCCCCTGAATGTCAGGGAGGTGTTTGCCTTAGGGCACTCATTTGGGAATCCTCCAGAAAACAGTTTGAAACGGAAAGGAAGAGGCCCAATCTGTGCCTTTTACGAAAGTTCTTTGTAAAGGCTAAGTCTGAATCAGACTCTTGGCCCTGTGTGTGGCTGTGAATTACAGTCTCAGCACCCCAGGAAACTCAAGAAAAATCCCATGTGTCCATGCACATCTAAAAGGATGAAAAAGAAGTGTAATATTGGATGAAGTCTCTTGCCTTCCTCTGGTCAGGCTCCTGACACCGATGAAGTAAGAACAGGGATCCTCTGGGTCAAATGAGTTGTTGCAAGCCATCCAGTAACTAGCACACAGGTGTTTGGGTGTTTTCATGAGTCCAGTACACATAAAGAATCTACCCCTGGCAGGCAGGAGGCCTCGAATTTGAGAAGCAGAGCAGTATTAACTACAGGCCCATTTTATCTATCCTGTTTCTCAGGAAGGGTGTCCAGGCCACCATGACATTTGGCACATGATGGGCATGAGACCTTACTTTGCACACCATCTTAGACTGCTCCCCCTATGGAAACCCCCAGCCAGAATATTATGATGAGTATCTGTATGGAAGAAGAGGAGGGCCATGTGGGAGTGTTTTTGTTAGAATAGTGGTCTTTTGTGTGGTGGTTGGAAAAGATGAGTGGGTCCACCTCAGCTTGAACTCTGGTGTGATGCCATTAGAGACTCAGTTCTGGAACTGATCTCAGAGAACTCTTGCCATGAATCGAGTTGGGATTTTACAAGGCCAGGCATTAGAAGAGCCCTTGGAAACTGAGATCTAGGCCGAGGGTGGCTTCCTACACAGCACTGGGAATCTCAGCCAGGATTTCACATGATTTTGCTGTTAAAGCCTTTTCAGCTATAGTTGAGAGCCAAAACTCACATGAACCTCATATTTTAGACCCCCAATGGGCCTGGATTCCTGTGACCTTTCGCCACTCTGTGAAAGCCTTGCCTGCATGCGATCTCCAGAGCTTTTACTGAAAGGAGATTCCTCAACCCTTAATGGCTCGTGAATGAATCAAAACCCACAGTGCCAACTTCTTCATTCTTGAGATATGGCTAGGCCAATAACATGAAGGTTTTGAGAATCCCATGACCAGAAATCCCTGGAGAACCTTTAGATCTCCTGTTGCTCATCATGACTGAACCCCCGCCATTGCCGTTTTTGACTGAGTGGAATTCATGACGATGGTGAAGAATAGAGTTGTCAGTGAGTAGGAGCCAGCAGGGAACTGGGTCTGGAGCAATGGAGTGCGGGTGTGTGACTTACATCTGTGGTGAGCCCCTGTGGTTCTGTCATTGGTATCCAAATGACATGTGACTGACAAGGTGCAGCCAGCAGACCCTAAAATGTAAAGGCATGTTGTTGTGGGGAGAGGATCTGGTGCGATGCTCAGAATCAAGTTGCTACGCTCAAGTGGGAAAGATATATGGGGTAGCAGCCCAGTTTGTATTTCTTCCGTCAGACCCTGACTCACCCCACATGACAGAGCTCCCTCCAGCACTGTGTCCCGGTTGACCTTTATGTATTTCAAAAACAAACACCAAATTTCCAGGGAAGCTGCAAGAAATGCCATTAAAACTGGACTGTGAGCCAAAGGCTTCACAATCCCCCCAGGGAGACACTCATACCCCAATGGCCACAGTTACCTACAAAGAGAGGATTCAGCTGTGCTGCCTCCTGTTCGTATTGGGAAATAGGAAAACATGTCCTCCTGTTCACATAGACTGAGACCAAGCTTTCCTGGTCTCACTGCAAAGGAAGCTAAAGCACAAAGCTATATTTCTAGTGCACAAATGTCAGAGGCAGATAGTCAAGAAGTCATTAGGCCAGCAAAGTTCCATGTTTGGGGAATGTTTACCCTGTCCCCTACCATTGGGATCTCTTGTGCCACACCCAAGTTTGTGAGCTCCTCAGAATTTCCAATTCCAGATATGTATTCACAGATTTTGTTCCTCTTCTCCTCTCATTGTGTCTTATTTGGGGTGATAGTAATGTCAAGGCATTGTGGTGGATGACAGTGGAAGATTGTTATGTGGCACGTGTTCGCATATATCTTAGACTCATTTTTCATTTTGCCCTTTGAAATATTGAATCTCTGTGTCAATACTTAATACTACCTTGATTCTTTAATGTCCATCTGGGTGGATTTATAATCAACTTTTCACAAGATATTTCTCAGAAATATACATTTTCTTGACATACATATTCATTTCTGAATTCTCAAAATGAACTTCAGTGAATATTGAGTACTAACCCTAATATTTCTTCAGTAAGTGACCCAGTTTAACATCCATGACAGTTTATTCATATGGGACGTGATGTGTATTTTGAAGTAAATTTTCATTCAAAATTGTTAAATTCCTATTTCTTCGTATCATAGGATGTATCATTTTATCCAATATTCACAAATTGACATGCATATGATTCACTTACATTCACTCCCTGTATCAGAACCCATGTATTTCTCCATGTTGCTTTACTTGCTTTTTCATGAGATTTCTTTTATAAAACATTACTTTTGAATTCCATCATCATTTTTGAAGCAAAACTCACAGTTTGGTGTAATTAGTAACCCTAATATTACCACTAGACGTACACCTACTTGGATTGAATGTTTATCTGAATACCAGATTTCATGTATTTTTTAAAATATCAATTCAATCCATTATTTAAAATAGTAACCAGTTATATTTTTTATTCACCGTATGGTCTATTCATGCATCATCTCTATATATGTAAACCCAGGGTGCACCTATTTTTATCCCCAAACTCTAAATGACAGGGTTTGAAAACATGCTCCCAGAAATGGTGGAAGAAATACACATGTCACCTCCTCCCTGTATTCCTTTCATCACATCATCTTCTGGACACCAAATGCAAAACTCACACTCACCTTATGATTCTTCCAAAGCCTGATTTTAATGAGAGCATGGATTACTAAAATCATCTAAGTCCGCTTTGCCTATTGTTTTCAATATTCAATCCTATGGTGAGCGTACACTTGTTTCTTCCTAGGATAGTGTATTCAACCACCCCCCTGTTGAAAATATCCCTGATCTTATCACTCATTTTGTACTTTGCCCGATCTCCTAACATCCCAATTGATATCTATTTCCCCAAGTGCCTTGTTGTGACTGACTCTTCATGTGTGCTGACATTCCCATTTACACTCTAATAGAAATTCATTCGATTGCAAAAAGGGCCTTTTGCCCAAATCCTGAACTCACTCTTCTTCCTTACCCTACACTGGAATCCTGTCTACTATCTCAATATCACTGGAAGTTCTCTTTCACATTCAGTGGTCCCAGGTACAAGATCTTATGCCATTGTATATGGATTTAGAGGATTCACCTCTGCAGAACATAATTCAAAACTATGTATCCAAATCAAGGGCCCAATACCCTTGTGTGCTTCAAGTCTTACCTAGTTTACACCTTCCATTCTTATAAATATCCCAGTTGCCCAATCCCCGTATTCATCCAGAAGAATGACTCCTAAGCCAAATCGAACCTGATATGACCCTGAAGCAGACTCTGTTCCCTCAATCTATTTTCACATAACAGCAGGTCCTGAGTTGATCTTGCCATACAGGTATGTAGGGAATCCTTCAGCTGCTGAGAAGCTCAAAGGTAGATGCAGAAATGAACCCTGGAGCCAATGTAGGCAGCTAGGTAGGACCTGTGAGGTCTAAAGTCATCTTCCATGGCCAACTACCCAGTGAGGATGAAGGGATGTGGCTGAATCAGCCTCTCTCTTCTCAATGCAGGGAAGATGGACACAATCAGGCCTGGGTGGGTTGCTGATCCCGGGCTCCTAGGGTATATAGACCTTTATGACTTGTGAAAATGTCACAGGAAGGTGGGGCAGCCTCCCTCTCATGGGACCCTTGGAAACAACTGTTAGGACAAAGTGGTTGCCAAGGCAGTGACCTCATTCACTTCCCTGAAGGAAGTGACCTCACCTCACTTCCTTGGTGATGGAACTCTCTGAACGTGGGATCCAGGAGGCGAGGCACCCAGAGGCAATTCCAGTCCCAGTGGGCTCCCTTGTTTTTTCTGTACCAAGGCCAGAGTCATTCTTTCTTGGCACCTGGTGATGTGTGGGTAGCCAAATGCCTTGAATGGTCTGAACAGGGGCCTTTCCTGAGAAAGAAGTGTTGGCTCATTGCTGGCTCCTGACAACTACACAGAGATGGCCAAGGAGACCAGAGCTGAGACAGGACCGGCCACTGCTGGGGCACAAATTTTCACCCACCAGTCAGAGGTCAGAGTGGATAGATGCAGACCAAATACACGGGTGGTTTGTGTGTCTTAGTGGGTGTGTGTTTCAATTTGGCATTTTGTCTCATGTTCTGAGATCATGTAGGAAAAACGTGTTTGTTGTTGTTGTTGTTGTTGTTTGTTGGTTTCAAATGGACTGTTAACTAGTGAGTCTTTCTATAGAGTCAGTGGATCCCACTGGGTTTGTGGTTATAGAGAGTAGAGAGAAGAATGCAGCCGTGAATGTGTCCTGTCTATTGGAAATCTTTGCAGGACTCCTCAAGGCCAATTGATGAATGGACTGCTGCTTGTCTTGCAGATGGGAAACACCTACCAAGATCCCAAGTTCCTGTATTCTTCCAGAGTTTTGGCCACTCTCTGAAGGGGTTCGTGTTTTTGTGAACAAGATGGGTACCACCTTCAAGCTCTGTGACAAGGCCATGGACTGGATTGCTGACGGGAATGCCAAGCATCTCAGAAAAGTAAAAATTAGCATGACTGGTAAGGATCTCTCTGGAGAATCCCTGCTTGCATAGATAGCCACCCAAGTTGCATGATTAGGAGCTGTCAGTGCCACAGTGTTCAATTAAAGAAAAGTTTTTATCCAGGCTTCTTTCCTCCCTATTGTTCTGTTCCCCTGAATGTCAGGGAGGTGTTTGCCTTAGGGCACTCCTTTGGGAATCCTCCAGAAAACAGTTTCAAACGGAAAGGAAGAGGCCCAATCTGTGCCTTTTAGGTAAAGTGCTTTGTAAAGGCTGTGTCTGAATCAGACTCTTGGCCCTGTGTGTGGCTGTGAATTACATTCTCAGCACCCCAGGAAACTCAAGAAAAATCCCATGTGTCCATGCACATCTAAAAGGATGAAAAAGAAGTGTAATATTGGATGAAGTCTCTTGCCTTCCTCTGGTCAGGCTCCTGACACCAATGAAGTAAGAACAGGGATCCTCTGGGTCAAATGAGTTGTTGCGAGCCATCCAGTAACTAGCACACAGGTGTTTGGGTGTTTTCATGAGTCCAGTACACATAAAGAATCTACCCCTGGCAGGCAGGAGGCCTCGAATTTGAGAAGCAGAGCAGTATTAACTACAGGCCCATTTTATCTATCCTGTTTCTCAGGAAGGGTGTCCAGGCCACCATGACATTTGGCACATGATGGGCATGAGACCTTACTTTGCACACCATCTTAGACTGCTCCCCCTATGGAAACCCCCAGCCAGAATGTTATGATGAGTATCTGTATGGAAGAAGAGGAGGGCCATGTGAGAGTGTTTTTGTTAGAATAGTGGTCTTTTGTGTGGTGGTTGTAAAAGATGAGTGGGTCCACCTCAGCTTGAACTCTGGTGTGATGCCACTAGAGACTCAGTTCTGGAACTGATCTCAGAGAACTCTTGCCATGAATCGAGTTGGGATTTTACAAGGCCAGGCATTAGAGGAGCCCTTGGAAACTGAGATCTAGGACGAGGGTGGCTTCCTCCACAGCACTGGGAATCTCAGCCAGGATTTCACATGATTTTGCTGTTAATGCCTTTTCAGCTATACTTGAGAGCCAAAACTCACATGAACCTCATATTTTAGACCCCCAATGGGCCTGGATTCCTGTGACCTTTGGCCACTCCCTGAAAAGCCTTGCCTGCATGCGATCTTCAGATCTTTTACTGAATGGAGATTCCTCAACCCTTAATGGCTCGTGAATGAATCAAAACCCACAGTGCCAACTTCTTCATTCTTGAGATATGGCTAGGCAAATAACATGAAGGTTTTGAGAATCCCATGACCAGAAATCCCTGGAGAACCTTTAGATCTCCTGTTGCTCATCATGACTGAACCCCCGCCATTGCCATTTTTGACTGAGTGGAATTCATGACCATGGTGAAGAACAGAGATGTCAGTGAGTAGGAGCCAGCAGGGAACTGGGTCTGGAGCAATGGAGTGCAGGTGTGTGACCAACATCTGAGGTGAGCCCCTGTGGTTCTGTCATTGGTATCCAAATGACATGTGACTGACAAGGTGCAGCCAGCAGACCCTAAAATGTAAAGGCATGTTGTTGTGGGGAGAGGATCTGGTGCGATGTTCAGAATCAAGTTGCTACGCTCAAGTGGGAAAGACATATGAGGTAGCAGCCCAGTTTGTGTTTTTTCCGTCAGACCCTGACTCACCCCACGTGACAGAGCTCCCTCCAGCACTGTGTCCCGGTTGACCTTTATGTATTTCAAAAACAAACACCAAATTTCCAGGGAAGCTGCCAAAAATGCCATCAAAACTGGACTGTGAGCCAAAGGCTTCACAATCCCCCCAGGGAGACACTCATACCCCAATGGCCACAGTTACCTAAAAAGAGAGGATTCAGCTCTGCTGCCTACTGTTCGTATTGGGAAATAGGAAACCATGTCCTCCTGTTCACAAAGACTGAGACCAAGCTTTCCTGGTCTCACTGCAAAGGAAGCTAAAGCAAAAAGCTATATTTCTAGTGCACAAATGTCAGAGGCAGATAGTTAAGAAGTCATTAGGCCAGCAAAGTTAAATGTTTGGGGAATGTTTACCCTGTCCACTACCATTGGGATCTCTTGTGCCACACCCAAGTTTGTGAGCTCCTCAGAATTTCCAATTCCAGATATGTATTCACAGATTTTGTTCCTCTTCTCCTCTCATTGTGTCTTATTTGGGGTGATAGTAATGTCAAGGCATTGTGGTGGATGACAGTGGAAGATTGTTATGTGGCACGTGTTCGCATATATCTTAGACTCGTTTTTCATTTTGCCCTTTGAAATATTGAATCTCTGTGTCAATACTTATACTACCTTGATTCTTTAATGTCCATCTGGGTGGATTTATAATCAACTTTTCACAAGATATTTCTCAGAAATATTCATTTTCTTGACATACATATTCATTTCTGAATTCTCAAAATGAACTTCAGTGAATATTGAGTACTAACCCTAATATTTCTTCAGTAAGTGACCCAGTTTAACATCAATGAAAGTCTATTCATACGGGACGTGATGTGTATTTTGAAGTAAATTTTCATTCAAAATTGTTAAATTCCTATTTCTTCGTATCATAGGATGTATCATTTTATCCAATATTCACAAATTGACATGCATATGATTCACTTACATTCACTCCCTGTATCAGAACCCATGTATTTCTCCATGTTGCTTTACTTGCTTTTTCATGAGATTTCTTTTATAAAACATTACTTTTGAATTCCATCATCATTTTTGAAGCAAAACTCACAGTTTGGTGTAATTAGTAACCCTAATATTACCACTAGACGTACACCTACTTGGATTGAATGTTCATCTGAATACCAGATTTCATGTATTTTTTAAAATATCAATTCAATCCATTATTTAAAATAGTAACCAGTTATATTTTTTATTCACCCTATGCTCTATTCATGCATCATTTCTATATACGTAAACCCAGGGTGCACCTATTTTTATCCCCAAACTCTAAATGACAGGGTTTGAAAACATGCTCCCAGAAATGGTGGAAGAAATACACATGTCACCTCCTCCCTGTATTCCTTTCATCACATCATCTTCTGGACACCAAATGCAAAACTCACACTCACCTTATGATTCTTCCAAAGCCTGATTTTAATGAGAGCATGGATTACTAAAATCATCTAAGTCCGCTTTGCCTATTGTTTTCAATATTCAATCCTATGGTGAGCGTACACTTGTTTCTTCCTAGGATAGTGTATTCAACCACCCCCCTGTTGAAAATATCCCTGATCTTATCACTCATTTTGTACTTTGCCCGATCTCCTAACATCCCAATTGATATCTATTTCCCCAAGTGCCTTGTTGTGACTGACTCTTCATGTGTGCTGACATTCCCATTTACACTCTAATAGAAATTCATTCGATTGCAAAAAGGGCCTTTTGCCCAAATCCTGAACTCACTCTTCTTCCTTACCCTAAACTGGAATCCTGTCTACTATCTCAATATCACTGGAAGTTCTCTTTCACATTTAGTGGTCCCAGGTACAAGATCTTATGCCATTGTATATGGATTTAGAGGATTCACCTCTGCAGAACATAATTCAAAACCATGTATCCAAATCAAGGGCCCAACACCCTTGTGTGCTTCATCTCTTACCTAGTTTTCACCTTCCATTCTTATAAATATCCCAGTTGCCCAATACCCGTATTCATCCAGCAGAATGACTCCTAAGCCAAATCGATCCTGATATGACCCTGAAGCAGACTCTGTTCCCTCAATCTATTTTCACATAACAGCAGGTCCTGAGTTGATCTTGCCATACAGGTATGTAGGGAATCCTCCAGCTGCTGAGAAGCTCAAAGGTAGATGCAGAAATGATCCCTGGAGCCAATGTAGGCAGCTAGGTAGGACCTGTGAGGTCTAAAGTCATCTTCCATGGCCAACAACCCAGTGAGGATGAAGGGATGTGGCTGAATCAGCCTCTCTCTTCTCAATGCAGGGAAGATGGACACAATCAGGCCTGGGTGGGTTGCTGATCCCGGGCTCCTAGGGTATATAGACTTTTATGACTTGTGAAAATGTCACAGGAAGGTGGGGCAGCCTCCCTCTCATGGGACCCTTGGAAACAACTGTTAGGACAAAGTGGTTGCCAAGGCAGTGACCTCATTCACTTCCCTGAAGGAAGTGACCTCACCTCACTTCCTTGGTGATGGAACTCTCTGAACGTGGGATCCAGGAGGCGAGGCACCCAGAGGCAATTCCAGTCCCAGTGGGCTCCCTTGTTTTTTCTGTACCAAGGCCAGAGTCATTCTTTCTTGGCACCTGGTGATGTGTGGGTAGCCAAATGCCTTGAATGGTCTGAACAGGGGCCTTTCCTGAGAAAGAAGTGTTGGCTCATTGCTGGCTCCTGACAACTACACAGAGATGGCCAAGGAGAACAGAGCTGAGACAGGACCGGCCACTGCTGGGGCACAAATTTTCACCCACCAGTCAGAGGTCACAGTGGATAGATGCAGACCAAATACAGGGGTGGTTTGTGTGTCTTAGTGGGTTTGTGTTTCAATTTGGCATTTTGTCTCATGTTCTGAGATCATGTAGGAAAAACGTGTTTGTTGTTGTTGTTGTTGTTGTTTGTTGGTTTGAAATGGACTGTTAACTAGTGAGTCTTTGTATAGAGTCAGTGGATCCCACTGGGTTTGTGGTTAAAGAGAGTAGAGAGAAGAATGCAGCCGTGAATGTGTCCTGTCTAGTGGAAATCTTTGCAGGATTCCTCAAGGCCAATTGATGAATGGACTGCTGCTTGTCTTGCAGATGGGAAACACCTACCAAGATCCCAAGTTCCTGTATTCTTCCAGAATTTTGGCCACTCTCTGAAGGGGTTCGTGTTTTTGTGAACAAGATGGGTACCACCTTCAAGCTCTGTGACAAGGCCATGGACTGGATTGCTGACGGGAATGCCAAGCATCTCAGAAAAGTCAAAATTAGCATGACTGGTAAGGATCTCTCTGGAGAATCCTTGCTTGCATAGATAGCCACCCAAGTTGCATGATTAGGAGCTGTCAGTGCCACAGTGTTCAATTAAAGAAAAGTTTTTCTCCAGGCTTCTTTCCTCCCTATTGTTCTGTTCCCCTGAATGTCAGGGAGATGTTTGCCTTAGGGCACTCCTTTGGGAATCCTCCAGAAAACAGTTTCAAACGGAAAGGAAGAGGCCCAATCTGTGCCTTTTGGTAAAGTGGTTTGTAAATGCTGTGTCTGAATCAGACTCTTGGCCCTGTGTGTGGCTGTGAATTACATTCTCAGCACCCCAGGAAACTCAAGAAAAATCCCAAGTGTCCATGCACATCTAAAAGGATGAAAAAGAAGTGTAATATTGGATGAAGTCTCTTGCCTTCCTCTGGTCAGGCTCCTGACACCGATGAAGTAAGAACAGGGATCCTCTGGGTCAAATGAGTTGTTGCAAGTCATCCAGTAACTAGCACACAGGTGTTTGGGTGTTTTCATGAGTCCAGTACACATAAAGAATCTACCCCTGGCAGGCAGGAGGCCTCGAATTTGAGAAGCAGAGCAGTATTAACTACAGGCCCATTTTATCTATCCTGTTTCTCAGGAAGGGTGTCCAGGCCACCATGACATTTGGCACATGATGGGCATGAGACCTTACTTTGCACACCATCTTAGACTGCTCCCCCTATGGAAACCCCCAGCCAGAATGTTATGATGAGTATCTGTATGGAAGAAGAGGAGGGCCATGTGGGAGTGTTTTTGTTAGAATAGTGGTCTTTTGTGTGGTGGTTGGAAAAGATGAGTGGGTCAACCTCAGCTTGAACACTGGTGTGATGCCATTAGAGACTCAGTTCTGGAACTGATCTCAGAGAACTCTTGCCATGAATTGAGTTGGGATTTTTCAAGGCCAGGCATTAGAGGAGCCCTTGGAAACTGAGATCTAGGCTGAGGGTGGCTTCCTCCACAGCACTGGGAATCTTAGCCAGGATTTCACATGATTTTGCTGTTAAAGCCTTTACAGCTATAGTTGAGAGCCAAAACTCACATGAACCTCATATTTTAGACCCCCAATGGGCCTGGATTCCTGAGACCTATCGCCACTCCATGAAAAGCCTTGCCTGCATGCGATCTCCAGAGCTTTTACTGAAAGCAGATTCCTCAACCCTTAATGGCTTGTGAATGAATCAAAACCCACAGTGCCAACTTCTTCATTCTTGAGATATGGCTAGGCCAATAACATGAAGGTTTTGAGAATCCCATGACCAGAAATCCCTGGATAACCTTTAGATCTCCTGTTGCTCATCATGACTGAACCCGCCATTGCCGTTTTTGACTGAGTGGAATTCATGACCATGGTGAAGAACAGAGATGTCAGTGAGTAGGAGCCAGCAGTGAAGTGGGTCTGGAGCAATGGAGTGCAGGTGTGTGACCAACGTCTGTGGTTAGCACCTGTGGTTCTGTCATTGGTTTCCAAATGAAATGTGACTTACAAGGTGCAGCCAGCAGACCCTACAATGTAAAGGCATGTTGTTGTGGGGAGAGGATCTGGTGCGATGCTCAGAATCAAGTTGCTACGCTCAAGTGGGAAAGATATATGGGGTAGTAGCCCAGTTTGTGTTTTTTCCGTCAGACCCTGACTCACCCCTCGTGACAGAGCTCCCTCCAGCACTGTGTCCCGGTTGACCTTTATGTATTTCAAAAACAAACACCAAATTTCCAGGGAAGCTGCAAGAAATGCCATCAAAACTAGACTGTGAGCCAAAGGCTTCACAATCCCCCCAGGGAGACACTCATACCCCAACGGCCACAGTTACCTACAAAGAGAGGATTCAGCTCTGCTGCCTCCTGTTCGTATTGGGAAATAGGAAACCATGTCCTCCTGTTCACATAGACTGAGACCAAGCTTTCCTGGTCTCACTGCAAAGGAAGCTAAAGCACAAAGCTATATTTCTAGTGCACAAATGTCAGAGGCAGATAGTCAAGAAGTCATTAGGCCAGCAAAGTTCCATGTTTGTGGAATGTTTACCCTGTCCCCTACCATTGGGATCTCTTGTGCCACACCCAAGTTTGTGAGCTCCTCAGAATTTCCAATTCCAGATATGTATTCACAGATTTTGTTCCTCTTATCCTCTCATTGTGTCTTATTTGGGGTTATAGTAATGTCAAGGCATTGTGGTGGATGACAGTGGAAGATTGTTATGTGGCACGTGTTCGCATATATCTTAGACTCGTTTTTCATTTTGCCCTTTGAAATATTGAATCTCTGTGTCAATACTTAATACTACCTTGATTCTTTAATGTCCATCTGGGTGGATTTATAATCAACTTTTCACAAGATATTTCTCAGAAATATTCATTTTCTTGACATACATATTCATTTCTGAATTCTCAAAATGAACTTCAGTGTATATTGAGTACTAACCCTAATATTTCTTCAGTAAGTGACCCAGTTTAACATTAATGAATGTCTATTCATACGGGACGTGATGTGTATTTTGAAGTAAATTTTCATTCAAAATTGTTAAATTCCTATTTCTTCGTATCATAGGATGTATCATTTCATCCAATATTCACAAATTGACATGCATATGATTCACTTACATTCACTCCCTGTATCAGAACCCATGTATTTCTCCATGTTGCTTTACTTGCTTTTTCATGAGATTTCTTTTATAAAACATTACTTTTGAATTCCATCATCATTTTCGAAGCAAAACTCACAGTTTGGTGTAATTAGTAACCCTAATATTAAAACTAGACGTACACCTACTTGGATTGAATGTTTATCTGAATACCAGATTTCATGTATTTTTTAAAATATCAATTCAATCCATTATTTAAAATAGTAACCAGTTATATTTTTTTATTCTCCCTATGGTCTATTCATGCATCATCTCTATATATGTAAACCCAGGGTGCACCTGTTTTTATCCCCAAACTCTAAATGACAGGGTTTGAAAACATGCTCCCCGAAACGGTGGAAGAAATACACATGTCACCTCCTCCCTGTATTCCTTTCATCACATCATCTTCTGGACACCAAATGCAAAACTCACACTCACCTTATGATTCTTCCAAAGCCTGATTTTAATGAGAGCTTGGATTACTAAAATCATCTAAGTCCGCTTTGCCTATTGTTTTCAATATTCAATCCTATGGTGAGCGTACACTTGTTTCTTCCTAGGATAGTGTATTCAACCACCCCCCTGTTGAAAATATCCCTGATCTTATCACTCATTTTGTACTTTGCCCGATCTCCTAACATCCCAATTGATATCTATTTCCCCAAGTGCCTTGTTCTGACTGACTCTTCATGTGTGCTGACATTCCCATTTACACTCTAATAGAAATTCATTCGATTGCAAAAAGGGCCTTTTGCCCAAATCCTAAACTCACTCTTCTTCCTTACCCTACACTGGAATCCTGTCTACTATCTCAATATCACTGGAAGTTCTCTTTCACATTCAGTGGTCCCAGGTCCAAGATCTTATGCCATTGTATATGGATTTAGAGGATTCACCTCTGCAGAACATAATTCAAAACTATGTATCCAAATCAAGGGCCCAACACCCTTGTGTGCTTCAGCTCTTACCTAGTTTTCACCTTCCATTCTTATAAATATCCCAGTTGCCCAATCCCCGTATTCATCCAGCACAATGACTCCTAAGCCAAATCGAACCTGATATGACCCTGAAGCAGACTCTGTTCCCTCAATCTCTTTTCACATAACAGCAGGTCCTGAGTTGATCTTGCCATACAGGTATGTAGGGAATCCTCCAGCTGCTGAGAAGCTCAAAGGTAGATGCAGAAATGATCCCTGGAGCCAATATAGGCAGCTAGGTAGGACCTGTGAGGTCTAAAGTCATCTTCCATGGCCAACTACCCAGTGAGGATGAAGGCATGTGGCTGAATCAGCCTCTCTCTTCTCAATGCAGGGAAGATGGACACAATCAGGCCTGGGTGGGTTGCTGATCCCGGGCTCCTAGGGTATATAGACATTAATGACTTGTGAAAATGTCACAGGAAGGTGGGGCAGCCTCCCTCTCATGGGACCCTTGGAAACAATTGTTAGGACAAAGTGGTTGCCAAGGCAGTGACCTCATTCACTTCCCTGAAGGAAGTGACCTCACCTCACTTCCTTGGTGATGGAACTCTCTGAACGTGGGATCCAGGATGCGAGGCACCCAGAGGCAATTCCAGTCCCAGTGGGCTCCCTTGTTTTTTCTGTACCAAGGCCAGAGTCATTCTTTCTTGGCACCTGGTGATGTGTGGGTAGCCAAATGCCTTGAATGGTCTGAACAGGGGCCTTTCCTGAGAAAGAAGTGTTGGCTCATTGCTGGCTCCTGACAACTACACAGAGATGGCCAAGGAGACCAGAGCTGAGACAGGACCGGCCACTGCTGGGGCACAAATTTTCACCCACCAGTCAGAGGTCAGAGTGGATAGATGCAGACCAAATACAGGGGTGGTTTGTGTGTCTTAGTGGGTGTGTGTTTCAATTTGGCATTTTGTCTCATGATCTGAGATCACGTACGAAAAACGTGTTTGTTTTTGTTGTTGTTGTTGTTTGTTGGTTTGAAATGGACTGTTAACTAGTGAGTCTTTCTATACAGTCAGTGGATCCCACTGGGTTTGTGGTTAAAGAGAGTAGAGAGAAGAATGAAACCGTGAATGTTTCCTGTGTAGTGGAAATCTTTGCAGGACTCCTCAAGGCCAATTGATGAATAGACTGCTGCTTGTCTTGCAGATGGGAAACACCTACAAAGATCCCAAGTTCCTGTATTCTTCCAGAATTTTGGCCACTCTCTGAAGGGGTTCGTGTTTTTGTGAACAAGATGGGTACCACCTTCAAGCTCTGTGACAAGGCCATGGACTGGATTGCTGATGGGAATGCCAAGCATCTCAGAAAAGTAAAAATTAGCATGACTGGTAAGGATCTCTCTGGAGAATCCCTGCTTGCATAGATAGCCACCCAAGTTGCATGATTAGGAGCTGTCTGTGCCACAGTGTTCAATTAAAGAAAAGTTTTTCTCCAGGCTTCTTTCCTCCCTATTGTTCTGTTCCCCTGAATGTCAGGGAGGTGTTTGCCTTAGGGCACTCCTTTGGGAATCCTCCAGAAAACAGTTTCAAACGGAAAGGAAGAGGCCGAATCTGTGCCTTTTACGAAAGTTCTTTGTAAAGGCTAAGTCTGAATCAGACTCTTGGCCCTGTGTGTGGCTGTGAATTACAGTCTCAGCACCCCAGGAAACTCAAGAAAAATCCCATGTGTCCATGCACATCTAAAAGGATGAAAAAGAAGTGTAATATTGGATGAAGTCTCTTGCCTTCCTCTGGTCAGGCTCCTGACACCGATGAAGTAAGAACAGGGATCCTCTGGGTCAAATGAGTTGTTGCAAGCCATCCAGTAACTAGCACACAGGTGTTTGGGTGTTTTCATGAGTCCAGTACACATAAAGAATCTACCCCTGGCAGGCAGGAGGCCTCGAATTTGAGAAGCAGAGCAGTATTAACTACAGGCCCATTTTATCTATCCTGTTTCTCAGGAAGGGTGTCCAGGCCACCATGACATTTGGTACATGATGGGCATGAGACCTTACTTTGCACACCATCTTAGACTGCTCCCCCTATCTTAGACTGGAAACCCCCAGCCAGAATGTTATGATGAGTATCTGTATGGAAGAAGAGGAGGGCCATGTGGGAGTGTTTTTGTTAGAATAGTGGTCTTTTGTGTGGTGGTTGGAAAAGATGAGTGGGTCCACCTCAGCTTGAACTCTGGTGTGATGCCATTAGAGACTCAGTTCTGGAACTGATCTCAGAGAACTCTTGCCATGAATCGAGTTGGGATTTTACAAGGCAAGGCATTAGAGGAGCCCTTGGGAACTGAGATCTAGGCCGAGGGTGGCTTCCTCCACAGCACTGGGAATCTCAGCCAGGATTTCACATGATTTTGCTGTTAAAGCCTTTACAGCTATAGTTGAGAGCCAAAACTCACATGAACCCCCAATGGTCCTGGATTCCTGTGACCTTTCGCCACTCCGTGAAAAGCCTTGCCTGCATGCGATCTCCAGAGCTTTTACTGAAAGGAGATTCCTCAACGCTTAATGGCTCATGAATGAATCAAAACTCACAGTGCCAACTTCTTCATTCTTGAAATATGGCTAGGCCAATAACATGAAGGTTTTGAGAATCCCATGACCAGAAATCCCTGGAGAACCTTTAGATCCCCTGTTGCTCATCATGACTGAACCCGCCATTGCCGTTTTTGACTGAGTGGAATTCATGACCATGGTGAAGAACAGAGATGTCAGTGAGTAGGAGCCAGCAGGGAACTGTGTCTGGAGCAATGGAGTGCAGGTGTGTGACCAACATTTGTGGTGAGCCCCTGTGGTTCAGTCATTGGTATCCAAATGACATGTGACTGACAAGGTGCAGCCAGCAGACCCTAAAATGTAATGGCATGTTGTGGGGAGAGGATCTGGTGTGATGCTCAGAATCAAGTTGCTACGCTCAAGTGGGAAAGATATATGGGGTAGCAGCACAGTTTGTGTTTTTTCCATCAGACCCTCATTCACCCCCGTGACAGAGCTCCCTCCAGCACTGTGTCCCGGTTGACTTTTATGTATTTCAAAAACAAACACCAAATTTCCAGGGAAGCTGCAAGAAATGCCATTAAAACTGGACTGTGAGCCAAAGGGTTCACAATCCCCCCCAGGGAGACACTCATACCCCAATGGCCACAGTTCCCTACAAAGAGAGGATTCAGCTCTGCTGCCTCCTGTTCGTATTGGGAAATAGGAAACCATGTCCTCCTGTTCACATAGACTGAGACCAAGCTTTCCTGGTCTCACTGCAAAGGAAGCTAAAGCACAAAGCTATATTTCTAGTGCACAAATGTCAGAGGAAGATAGTCAAGAAGTCATTAGGCCAGCAAAGTTAAATGTTTGTGGAATGTTTACCCTGTCCCCTACCATTGGGATCTCTTGTGCCACACCCAAGTTTGTGAGCTCCTCGGAATTTCCAATTCCAGATAAGTATTCACAGATTTTGTTCCTCTTCTCCTCTCATTGTGTCTTATTTGGGGTGATAGTAATGTCAAGGCATTGTGGTGGATGACAGTGGAAGATTGTTATGTGGCACGTGTTCGCATATATCTTAGACTCGTTTTTCATTTTGCCCTTTGAAATATTGAATCTCTGTGTCAATACTTAATACTACCTTGACTCTTTAATGTCCATCTGGGTGGATTTATAATCAACTTTTCACGAGACATTTCTCAGAAATATACATTTTCTTGACATACATATTCATTTCTGAATTCTCAAAATGAACTTCAGTGAATATTGAGTACTAACCCTAATATTTCTTCAGTAAGTGACCAAGTTTAACATCAATGAAAGTCTATTCATACGGGACGTGATGTGTTTTTTGAAGTAAATTTTCATTCAAAATTGTTAAATTCCTATTTCTTCGTATCATAGGATGTATCATTTCATCCAATATTCACAAATTGACATGCATATGATTCACTTACATTCACTCCCTGTATCAGAACCCATGTATTTCTCCATGTTGCTTTACTTGCTTTTTCATGAGATTTCTTTTATAAAACATTACTTTTGAATTCCATCATCATTTTCGAAGCAAAACTCACAGTTTGGTGTAATTAGTAACCCTAATATTACCACTAGACGTACACCTACTTGGATTGAATGTTTATCTGAATACCAGATTTCATGTATTTTTTAAAATATCAATTCAATCCATTATTTAAAATAGTAAGCAGTTATATTTTTTATTCACCCTATGGTCTATTCATGCATCATCTCTATATACGTAAACCCAGGGTGCACCTCTTTTTATCCCCAAACTCTAAATGACAGGGTTTGAAAACATGCTCCCAGAAATGGTGGAAGAAATACACATGTCACCTCCTCCCTGTATTCCTTTCATCACATCATCTTTTGGACACCAAATGCAAAACTCACACTCACCTTATGATTCTTCCAAAGCCTGATTTTAATGAGAGCATGGATTACTAAAATCATCTAAGTCCGCTTTGCCTATTGTTTTCAATATTCAATCCTATGGTAACAGTACATTTGTTTCTTCCTAGGATAGTGTATTCAACCACCCCCCTGTTGAAAATATCTCTGATCCTAACACTCATTTTGTACTTTGCCCGATCTCCTAACATCTCAATTGATATCTTTTTCCCCAAGTGCCTTGTTGTGACTGACTCTTCATGTGTGCTGACATTCCCATTTACACTCTAATAGAAATTCATTGGATTGCAAAAAGGGCCTTTTGCCCAAATCCTAAACTCACTCTTCTTCCTTACCCTACACTGGAATCCTGTCTACCATCTCAATATGACTGGAAGTTCTCTTTCACATTCAGTGGTCCCAGGTCCAAGATCAATGGCATTGTATATGGATTTAGAGGATTCACCTCTGCAGACCATAATTCAAAACTATGTATCCAAAGCAAGGGCCCAACACCCTTGTGTGCTTCAGCTCTTACCTAGTTTTCACCTTCCATTCTTATAAATATCCCAGTTGCCCAAACCTGTATTCATCCTGCACAATGACTCCTAAGCCAAATCGAACCTGATATGACCCTGAAGCAGACTCTGTTCCCTCAATCTATTTTCACATAACAGCAGGTCCTGAGTTGATCTTGCCATACAGGTATGTAGGGAATCCTCCAGCTGCTGAGAAGCTCAAAGGTAGATGCAGAAATGATCCCTGGAGCCAATATAGGCAGCTAGGTAGGACCTGTGAGGTCTAAAGTCATCTTCCATGGCCAACTACCCAGTGAGGATGAAGGGATGTGGCTGAATCAGCCTCTCTCTTCTCAATGCAGGGAAGATGGACACAATCAGGCCTGGGTGGGTTGCTGATCCCGGGCTCCTAGGGTATATAGACATTAATGACTTGTGAAAATGTCACAGGAAGGTGGGGCAGCCTCCCTCTCATGGGACCCTTGGAAACAATTGTTAGGACAAAGTGGTTGCCAAGGCAGTGACCTCATTCACTTCCCTGAAGGAAGTGACCTCACCTCACTTCCTTGGTGATGGAACTCTCTGAACGTGGGATCCAGGAAGCGAGGCACTCAGAGGCAATTCCAGTCCCAGTTGGCTCCCTTGTTTTTTCTGTACCAAGGCCAGAGTCATTCTTTCTTGGCACCTGGTGATGTGTGGGTAGCCAAATGCCTTGAATGGTCTGAACAGGGGCCTTTCCTGAGAAAGAAGTGTTGGCTCATTGCTGGCTCCTGACAACTACACAGAGATGGCCAAGGAGACCAGAGCTGAGACAGGACCGGCCGCTGCTGGGGCACAAATTTTCACCCACCAGTCAGAGTTCAGAGTGGATAGATGCAGACCAAATACAGGGGTGGTTTGTGTGTCTTAGTGGGTGTGTGTTTCAATTTGGCATTTTGTCTCATGATCTGAAATCTTGTACGAAAAACGTGTTTGTTTTTGTTGTTGTTGTTGTTTGTTGGTTTGAAATGGACTGTAAACTAGTGAGTCTTTCTATAGAGTCAGTGGATCCCACTGGGTTTGTGGTTAAAGAGAGTAGAGAGAAGAATGCAACCGTGAATGTTTCCTGTGTAGTGGAAATCTTTGCAGGACTCCTCAAGGCCAATTGATGAATAGACTGCTGCTTGTCTTGCAGATGGGAAACACCTACCAAGATCCCAAGTTCCTGTATTCTTCCAGAATTTTGGCCACTCTCTGAAGGGGTTCGTGTTATTGTGAACAAGATGGGTACCACCTTCAAGCTCTGTGACAAGGCCATGGACTGGATTGCTGATGGGAATGCCAAGCATCTCAGAAAAGTAAAAATTAGCATGAGTGGTAAGGATCTCTCTGGAGAATCCCTGCTTGCATAGATAGCCACCCAAGTTGCATGATTAGGAGCTGTCAGTGCCACAGTGTTCAATTAAAGAAAAGTTTTTCTCCAGGCTTCTTTCCTCCCTATTGTTCTGTTCCCCTGAATGTCAGGGAGGTGTTTGCCTTAGGGCACTCCTTTGGGAATCCTCCAGAAAACAGTTTCAAACGGAAAGGAAGAGGCCGAATCTGTGCCTTTTACGAAAGTTCTTTGTAAAGGCTAAGTCTGAATCAGACTCTTGGCCCTGTGTGTGGCTGTGAATTACAGTCTCAGCACCCCAGGAAACTCAAGAAAAATCCCATGTGTCCATGCACATCTAAAAGGATGAAAAAGAAGTGTAATATTGGATGAAGTCTCTTGCCTTCCTCTGGTCAGGCTCCTGACACCGATGAAGTAAGAACAGGGATCCTCTGGGTCAAATGAGTTGTTGCAAGCCATCCAGTAACTAGCACACAGGTGTTTGGGTGTTTTCATGAGTCCAGTACACATAAAGAATCTACCCCTGGCAGGCAGGAGGCCTCGAATTTGAGAAGCAGAGCAGTATTAACTACAGGCCCATTTTATCTATCCTGTTTCTCAGGAAGGGTGTCCAGGCCACCATGACATTTGGCACATGATGGGCATGAGACCTTACTTTGCACACCATCTTAGACTGCTCCCCCTATGGAAACCCCCAGCCAGAATGTTATGATGAGGATCTGTATGGAAGAAGAGGAGGGCCATGTGGGAGTGTTTTTGTTAGAATAGTGGTCTTTTGTGTGGTGGTTGGAAAAGATGAGTGGGTCCACCTCAGCTTGAACTCTGGTGTGATGCCATTAGAGACTCAGTTCTGGAACTGATCTCAGAGAACTCTTGCCATGAATCGAGTTGGGATTTTACAAGGCCAGGCATTAGAGGAGCCCTTGGGAACTGAGATCTAGGCCGAGGGTGGCTTCCTCCACAGCACTGGGAATCTCAGCCAGGATTTCACATGATTTTGCTGTTAAAGCCTTTTCAGCTATAGTTGAGAGCCAAAACTCACATGAACCTCATATTTTAGACCCCCAATGGGCCTGGATTCCTGTGACCTTTTGCCACTCCGTGAAAAGCCTTGCCTGCATGCGATCTCCAGAGCTTTTACTGAAAGGAGATTCCTCAATCCTTAATGGTTCGTGAATGAATCAAAACCCACAGTGCCAACTTCTTCATTCTTGAAATATGGCTCGGCCAATAACATGAAGGTTTTGAGAATCCCATGACCAGAAATCCCTGGAGAACCTTTAGATCCCCTGTTGCTCATCATGACTGAACCCGCCATTGCCGTTTTTGACTGAGTGGAATTCATGACCATGGTGAAGAACAGAGATGTCAGTGAGTAGGAGCCAGCAGGGAACTGGGTCTGGAGCAATGGAGTGCAGGTGTGTGACCAACATCTGTGGTGAGCCCCTGTGGTTCTGTCATTGGTATCCAAATGACATGTGACTGACAAGGTGCAGCCAGCAGACCCTAAAATATAAAGGCATGTTGTTGTGGGGACAGGATCTGGTGCGATGGTCAGAATCAAGTTGCTACGCTCAAGTGGGAAAGATATATGGGGTAGCAGCCCAGTTTGTGTTTCTTCCGTCAGACCCTGACTCACCCCACTTGACAGAGCTCCCTCCAGCACTGTGTCCCGGTTGACCTTTATGTATTTCTAAAACAAACACCAAATTTCCAGGGAAGCTGCAAGAAATGCCATTAAAACTGGACTGTGAGTCAAAGGCTTCACAATCCCCCCAGGGATACACTCATACCCCAATGGCCACAGTTCCCTACAAAGAGAGGATTCAGCTCTGCTGCCTCCTGTTCGTATTAGGAAATAGGAAACCATGTCCTCCTGTTCACATAGACTGAGACCAAGCTTTCCTGGTCTCACTGCAAAGGAAGCTAAAGCACAAAG
Source organism: Urocitellus parryii (assembly GCF_045843805.1). Classification (NCBI taxonomy): domain Eukaryota; kingdom Metazoa; phylum Chordata; class Mammalia; order Rodentia; family Sciuridae; genus Urocitellus; species Urocitellus parryii. Next base: position 154,962 of record NW_027552868.1, on the reverse strand, counting down.
CTATATTTCTAGTGCACAAATGTCAGAGGCAGATAGTCAAGAAGTCATTAGGCCAGCAAAGTTCCATGTTTGTGGAATGTTTACCCTGTCCCCTACCTTTGGGATCTCTTGTGCCACACCCAAGTTTGTGAGCTCCTAAGAATTTCCAATTCCAGATATGTATTCACAGATTTTGTTCCTCTTCTCCTCTCATTGCGTCTTATTTGGGGTGATAGTAATGTCAAGGCATTGTGGTGGATGACAGTGGAAGATTGTTATGTGGCACGTGTTCGCATATATCTTAGACTCGTTTTTCATTTTGCCCTTTGAAATATTGAATCTCTGTGTCAATACTTATACTACCTTGATTCTTTAATGTCCATCTGGGTGGATTTATAATCAACTTTTCACAAGATATTTCTCAGAAATATACATTTTCTTGACATACATATTCATTTCTGAATTCTCAAAATGAACTTCAGTGAATATTGAGTACTAACCCTAATATTTCTTCAGTAAGTGACCAGTTTAACATTAATGAAAGTCTATTCATAGGGGGCGTGATGTGTATTTTGAAGTAAATTTTCATTCAAAATTGTTAAATTCCTATTTCTTCGTATCATAGGATGTATCATTTCATCCAATATTCACAAATTGACATGCATATGATTCACATACATTCACTCCCTGTATCAGAACCCATGTATTTCTCCATGTTGCTTTACTTGCTTTTTCATGAGATTTCTTTTATAAAACATTACTTTTGAATTCCATCATCATTTTCGAAGCAAAACTCACAGTTTGGTGTAATTAGTAACCCTAATATTACCACTAGACGTATATCTACTTGGATTGAATGTTTATCTGAATTTCCAGATTTCATGTATATTTTAAAATATCAATTAAATCCATTATTTAAAATAGTAACCAGTTATATTTTTTATTCACAATATGGTCTATTCATGCATCATCTCTATATACGTAAACCCAGGGTGCACCTATTTTTATCCCCAAACTCTAAGTGACAGGGTTTGAAAACATGCTCCCAGAAATGGTGGAAGAAATACACATGTCACCTCCTCCCTGTATTCCTTTCATCACATCATCTTCTGGACACCAAATGCAAAACTCACACTCACCTTATGATTCTTCCAAAGCCTGATTTTAATGAGAGCATGGATTACTAAAATCATCTAACTCCGCTTTGCCTATTGTTTTCAATATTTAATCCTATTGTGAGCGTACACTTGTTTCTTCCTAGGATAGTGTATTCAACCACCCCCCTGTTGAAAATATCCCTGATCTTATCACTCATTTTGTACTTTGCCCGATCTCCTAACATCCCAATTCATATCTATTTCCCCAAGTGCCTTGTTGTGACTGACTCTTCATGTGTGCTGACATTCCCATTTACACTCTAATAGAAATTCATTCGATTGCAAAAAGTGCCTTTTGCCCAAATCCTAAACTCACTCTTCTTCCTTACCCTACACTGGAATCCTGTCTACTATCTCAACATCACTGGAAGTTCTCTTTCACATTCAGTGGTCCCAGGTCCAAGATCTTATGCCATTGTATATGGATTTAGAGGATTCACCTCTGCAGAACATAATTCAAAACTATGTATCCAAATCAAGGGCCCAACACCCTTGTGTGCTTCAGCTCTTACCTAGTTTTCACCTTCCATTCTTATAAATATCCCAGTTGCCCAATCCCCGTATTCATCCAGCAGAATGACTCCTAAGCCAAATCGAACCTGATATGACCCTGAAGCAGACTCTGTTCCCTCAATCTATTTTCACATAACAGCAGGTCCTGAGTTGATCTTGCCATACAGGTATGTAGGGAATCCTCCAGCTGCTGGGAAGCTCAAAGGTAGATGCAGAAATGATCCCTGGAGCCAATGTAGGCAGCTAGGTAGGACCTGTGAGGTCTAATGTTAAAATTATTAAAAGGAAAATTCAAACAGGATTGTTGTTGCTATTTTTATATTAATAACATACATAAAAACCATAAAATGTTTGAACTTAAATAAACTATTACATATTTCCATTAAGTGGTCTACCTACCTTGTTGCATTTCAAAATTTCTCTTATACCATTGATATTGGAATTACTAGAGATCTCACTAAACATTCAGTATAGCCATCTCTATCAAGAGAAATAACAAATAAGATTCTACACATTAGTAAATCTCTGATTAGTGGTTGTACAATTAAAATTTGAGGATTCACTTTCTTAATTACCATGATTTTCTCATCTGAAAAAATATGTATAGTTTAGATCAAGATATAAAAAATTACAAAATAAATATTTTTGTGAGAATGCCTGAGTTTTATATTGTGTTTCTTAAATGTGGAGTATGTATACATTTTTGAACTTAAATCACTTTTTCTCATTGTGTTCCAAAACACTACCTACATGATATTCTACTAACTCTAATTTCAACTGTATTTACATTACAGACTGTGCAAATATTCCTGTGGTCAGTGTGTTATTTATTTACCTATTCTTATTTTAGGAACTATTAACATTTATGGATATAGCCATTGATTTTACTGAAGAGCAGTGGGAATGCCTTCAGCCTGCTCAGAAAAATTTATATAGAGATGTGATGCTAGAGAACTATAGAAACTTGGCCTTCCTGGGTAAGTTTAGCTTCCTTTTAAAATTATTAATTGCTAATTATTATGTAATTTACTTCTGTTGCAGAGTATCTTCTGGGAACTTCTCTATAAAATGAGTTTCAGATTTGTGTTTCAAAGAAAAAGAGCATTTTTAGTACAGATCTCTCTCTCTCTCTCTCTCTCTCTCTCTCTCTCTCTATATATATATATATATATATATATATATATATATATATATATATATATCACTCTTTAATCTTTCTCTTTCTTTGTGTGTTACACATCCTTCATTTTGGATAAGTAGTACCTAGTATAATTTAGTGATGTAAACTATTGTAGGCTACACATAGCAGGGGACACAGTTGAGTCATTCAATGTCAAGGAGAAAACCAAACTAAAAAATGTTGAACGAGTAGTTACCCAGCAGAAGAAATTTTCAGAAACTTAGGTTTATTTATTTTAATTGTAATCATTGAACACATACTGCCGTATATTTATCACATTTTCAAATTCCTTGTTGTTCTCTGTTTTCTTCTTTAGTGATGTCCCAGTTTATTCAGATTAACCATCAAAACTTATGTTTTGTTGTGAGGGCCAGCATGATCTGTCTCAAATCTTCTTGTGAGGAAACCTTTAAAAGAGCAAACAGAAGAGAAAGACATACACACAGTGAAAGGGAAAAAAGAAATAAAAAAACTGGTCACCCCTCTTAACAGCTACACATATAATACCCCAAAATTACATAGCTTCTGATGCCATGACTACATTCTAACCCAGTGTTTCTTTACCCCAAGTGCTAGCTAACCAAGATTAGGTACAGTTAATACAAATATAGAGTCCCTTCTCCCTATGGACATTACCACAGAAACTAGATAGTGCACCTGTAGAGTTGTCTTAATAGCTTCAGGGAGAAAATGCTGGGCATTACAATTTTCGGACTCAGGGTGCCAGTTACAATCAACCCCACACTTTCCTGTCTATTCCAAGGTCAGAATACGTAATACCTCCCCTCTTTTTTAAGGCCTTTTGAATAAATAATATTACTTATCTCCTTAATGCTGGTGAGGGCAAAAATAGGGCAGGCATAGACAATACCAAGTTCTAACATCAGTAAACATCCACCTATGAATATTTTTGATCCAGATGAAATTGATTATACATGAAGTTAACAAATCCAACAAGTCCACAATCCATCATCTTGTTGAACCTTATTAATTATATGTTTAATGTAATCTAAGTCTTTTGAAATAAAATTACTATTATAACTTAAATTGAAGAATCACATGGTATTAAACTTCTGATATCCTTGATGATGTAACAATAACAGACAATCAATTGCAACATGATTGTCAAGTATGGCTTGACAGTGTTGTTTTTGTTCTTCATTGAGCATATTTACATCCATGGATGCATGACTAATACTGTTAATGATAGCATAGGTGAGTTTCATAGTAGTTTTATAAGCCCATAGAGCTAGTCCACGTAAACCCACCAAGGGGAATGTCAAAGCATTACATTCCGCCTTAGAAGCTTTACTGAATCATCACAGTTTTATTAAGAGGAATAGATCTGTTATGGATAAATTGCACAGGATGGTGACCTATTAAATACTATGTGGATGGTAAGAACACATTATTCTTCTAAGACAACAATGAATACCATGAGACATTTTTGCAGGTATATAACAATTTTATGCAAGTGAGTCAAGATATTGTAATGGGTTCTAGAAGTCCAGAATCTGACAGGACTGAATTTCCCAGAGCTGATGTACAAAAACAGAGCAAAATTGTTATTAAGACCAAAGCATTTCCAGAGTTTTGTGTGATTTTAGCAATCAAAGCAGTAACAAAGTTATCTAGAGTACATTCTAACCCCATTTTAGCCAACACCTGTTGAGCTGAGGCAGTTAATGGTTTTATATCTCCCCAAGTTACTAGAATTCAAGTATCTTGGGGTCCTCTTTTAATGTTTCTCCTCTTTTAAGGAGAATTATTATTCTCTTGTTTGGATGAACTCTTATCTTCCAGGGTTAAATGAGACATAGAAATCAGCTTGTGAAGTCACTGATGTACATTTATAATTGCTATTTTTCAAGCATGGTGCTAGAGTCCAAAGAGAACATGTTGGCATAAGTGTAAAAGTCTATGCTTTTCCCCACGTGATCACAGGCATATGATCTTGTCATGCTGGTAAGGTGGAATCTCATATATTACATAATTTTATTGGTAATGACTGTTTGAGAATAAAATGTCTATTCAATGCAGATGACCAATTTTGAGTATTAACTTTATGTTGAATATTGAGCATATTAACTGTAAGTAAAACAATATTTAATGCATAATAATACAAGAGAGGCTAGATCTTTGTTTGTTTCTGTTTTAAAAGGCAAGTATTAGGATACAATTTGCTCACTCAACAAAAGCTTGACTAAAATAATTTTGATAAATTTCATGATTTAAAACTATATCTCATTGATTAAAAATTGTGCAAAAGGATGAGATGCAAAGGCAGGGGCATTATCCATCCTTAAACAAATAGGGCCTCTAGGAGCAGATCATGTTTGGTTTCTTTCCATGTTCTCTGCTGGAACTGACTTCACATTTTCTTTTTCAGATTCAATTCTGTTAGTAATTTTTTTCTTTTGTTTTGTGTTTTGCAATAATGCATTAGTAATCATAAATATTTTGAAGTGAATAAATCGCTATACTTCTACTTTGTAATTTTTTATATATTTTTTTTTATTTTGATTAGTGATTTAATTTCTGGATCATTGTTTTTTTTTCTGGCATGCTTGGATTCTTTTCACACACACACACTATATATATATATATATATATATATATATATATATATATATATATATATATATGAGAGAGAGAGAGAGAGTCTTTGACTATATTATCAACCCTACACAAAACACAGTGTGTGTATATATATCCCACTTCTCTTTATATATCCTATAAATTTTTATTTTTTACAGTATTTTACAAGTTGCTTAGACTTGTCTTAAACTTGGTACTGCTTGATAAGCCTCTCCCATATTTGTAGAATTTCATATTTGCACACTACAAATACCCCTCTCATTTTTTCATAAAGAATTATTCACATAAACATTGTGCTCACTGATGTTAATATTTTTCAATTTTAGTCTCTGAACTTTTTTTAAATAGTTATTTAGTGTTCTTTGAGTAATTCATAACTGTCAGTATCCTAATGTTAAATTCTTAATGTTTTCTTTTTCTTTTTTTTTTGTCACTTGGATTTAGCCATGCTTCTCTTTTTTTATATTTGCTTTACTATTTTTTATTTGTTCATTAAAGGAGCCATCAGTAGATTATATAGTCCATTTTCAGGAAAAAATATAAAAACTTTTAAATAAATAAAAAAATAGGCAAGAACAGTGCTGCATCCTTGTAATATTTGCTAATTGGGAGGCCATGCAAAAGTACTTCATGTTTGAGAGAAGTAACAGAAGTTTAGAATCAGCATGGCTCAAACAATTTTAAAAAGACTTGTGTTATAGTTCGTTATATAGAATTTTTGGGGTAATCTCAAGCATTACACATGAAACATTAAAAGTTGGATGACCTAAAGATTCAGAATTTCTAGTACTAAATATGTATCCATGAACAATTAAATCAGAAAATTGAAGAGATACCTCTGCTTTTGATTTTAGTGCCAAAATTTTTCTCAGTATTAAATCTAGGGACTCAATGTGTGTGCCCATCAATGTAAAATGTTTAAAAGTATGTACTTATATACTATTATTATTTAGTTATAAAATATTTTGTCTCTTAAAGTGTTATAAGAAATATATGCAGGATTTTGAATTAAGTGAAAGGTGTCAGGCAGATATTAAGTTGTAGGAGCATTTGATTCATATGAGGAAGTCAGAAATTTAGTGAGCAAAATTTTGCTCACCAGGTACTCTGTTTTGTGTAGGGTTGATATTATAGTAAAAGTCTCCATATTTTTATTTTATTGAGAATAATAGGGTCAAGAGTTTATTTTACCACATAGTGAGTGTATTATGTTCTTCATAAATACTAGTAGAAGGAATAAAATAACTTGTAAAAACAAAATTGATAATTATATGAAAAAATGATTTTGTTAATTCATTCTATTTAGTCATCTTACCTTGTATATATAGTATAAAATATCATGATACATTTATAAATAAACAAAGTTGTATTTGTCAATAAAGGAAATTCTCATATAACATGAATGTAAAAATATAAAAATCAATTTATTATACTTGATTGCCATGTGTTGAATTCATCCAAATATTATGACCATAGGCTATGCAAGGTGTTTATAGTCTTTTAAACTGTTTTTATGAAAAATTTTATAGACATATATGTGTATATTTCAGAGTAAATTTTTTGTTCATATTTCTTTTTAAGAGTTCATTGCATCTTTACCCTTGTTAAATATTTATGGTATTATCGCTCAAAATCTACTAGTTATTTTCATGTCTCTATGTCATGGTAGACAAATAGCATTTTTGGACACTCTTTGAAAAAGCCAGAAATGTTTGTATATGTTTTACATTTCTCTTATTCTACTGACAGTGAAGGTAGCTGGTAGATATTTCCTAAATACACAATACTATCTTATGAAGGACAAAAGGCAGTTAATGATACTTTTCTACACTTTATTATATTACTCTTCTTAATGATGTACTCCTCTTGGATACTGTGGTCTCTACAAGAATTTGGATAATATTCTCAAGGTAATTTTTTCTTTCTTTTTTTTTAAATAATATATATATTTTTTTATTTATGGTGACCTTGGACTTACTAATCTGCTACACTCCTGATGTACATATTTTACCTTAATTTCATGTTATGTATGTAAAATATATTTATCCCAGTTTAATAGGTATCGTTTTTTTTTTAATTTTTGTTTATTTCAGCCATGACTCCTAATCATATCCAAGAATATTCACCAGAAAAGGGCCTAAAACATATATTTCATGAAGTGATAAGTGCAAAATATAGAATTTCTGATTTTGACTATTTACCACAAAAGAAAATATGGAAAACTATAAGTGAGAGTGAACAGCAGAAATCATATAAAAAAATCAGGCCTTGTTCATCACCGGAGAATGTATACTGGAGAGAAGCCCTACAAATATAAAGAATGTTGCAAAGCTTTTAGTATAAAAAAAGGTCTTATTTTCCACAGAGGAACACACAATGGAGGGAAGTCTTACAAATGTAAAGATTGTGGCAAAGCTTTTGGTCAGAAATCAGACCTTATTTACCATAGAAGAACTCACACTGGACAGAAGCCCTACAAATGAAAAGATTGTGGCAAAGCTTTGGTCGAAAATCACACCTTATTTGCCACAGTAGAACTCACACTGGAGAGAAGCCCTACAAATGTAAGGATTGTGGCAAAGTTTTTGTTCAAAAATCACACCTTATTTATCACAGCAGAACTCACACTGGAGAGAAGCCCTACAAATGTAAAGAATGTGGCAAAGCTTTTGGTCAAAAATCAAACCTTATTTTCCACAGGAGAACTCACACTGGAGAGAAGTCCTACAAATGTAAAGATTGTGTCAAAGCTTTTGGTCAAATATGACACCTTATTTACCACAGCAGAACTCACACTGGAGAGAAGCCCTACAAATGTAGAGAATGTGGCAAAGCTTTTGGTAAAAAATCAGACCTTATTTACCACAGAAGAACTCACAGTGGAGAGTAGCCCTACAAATGTAAAGATTGTGGCAAAGATTTTGGTCAGAAATCAGACCTTATTTACCATACAGAACTCACACTGGATAGAAGCCCTTCAAATGTACAGAATGTGGTAAAGCTTTTGGTAAAAAATCACACCTTATTCGCCACATCAGAACTCACACTGGAGAGAAGCCCTACAAATGTAAAGAATGTTGGAAAGCTTTTGGTCAAAATCAAACCTTATTTTCCACATAGGAACATACAATGGAGAGAAGCCTTACAAATGTAAAGATTGTGGCAAAGATTTTGGTCAGAAATCAGACCTTATTTACCATACAGAACTCGCACTGGAGAGAAGCCCTACAAATGTACAGAATGTGGCAAAGCTTTTGGTCACAAATTATACCTTATTTGTCACAGCAGAACTCACAGTGGAGAGAAGCCTTACAAATGTACAGATTGTGGCAAAGCTTTTGGTGACAAATCAAACCGTATTCACCACAGCAGAAATCACAGTGGAGAGAAGCCCTAAAATATAAAGAATGTGGCAAAGCTTTTGGTCAAAAAATAGACCTTATTCACCATAGAAGAACTCACTGGAGAGAAGCCCTGCAATGTAAAGAATGTGGCAAAGCTTTTACTCAAAAAACAGGCTTTATTTGCCACTGAATAACTCACACTGGAGAGAAGCCTCACAAATGCAAAGTATCTGACAAAGTCATTACTCAAATTTTACCCCTTTTTGCCACAGAAGAATTTAGACTGGAGAGAAGCCTACAAATATAAGGAATGTGGCAAAGCTTTTAGCAATACAACAGGCCTTATTCACCACAACAGAACTCACACTGGAGAATAGCCCTACAAATGTGAATAATGTGGAAAAGCTTTTAAAAAAAAATAAAACTTTATTCTCCACAGCAGAACACATCCTGGTGAATGTGAAATGTGAATAAAGTGATAATACTTTTAAAGAAAGACTAAACCTTGGGGCTGGGGTTGTCGTTCAGTGGTAGAGTGCTAGCCGCGCATGTGTGAGATCCTGGGTTTATCCTCAGCACCACATAAAAATAAATAAGTGAAATAAAGTTATTGTGTCCAATTACAACTAAAAAATAAACATTAAAAAAGAAATACTAAACCTTATTAACAACAGAATTTATACAGAAAAGAACCCCTACAAATTGAAACAATGCAGCAAAGTTTTTAATAAGAAATCAATTATTTTCGCCACAAGGCTACTTATTCTGGAAAGAAGACATCTAAATGTAGAGAATGTAGAAACATTTTAAATTATATATCATATATTACTAGACATCAGAGAAAACACACTGGAGAAAAGTTCTACAAATGAGACCGTTGTCCCATTACTCTAAGAAAGGGACAACATTTAATCCTCACCACAATAACCATAGCATAGAGAATGTTTTGATATGTGAAAATTGACAATGTGACAATGCCTCCAAAATTTATTCACCAATACTCAGCACCTGTGGATGCATACTGGTTAGAGAAAATACAAATGGGAAAAAAAAAATGTAGCTACATGTTTCTTAAACACTGCTTATTTTTGGAGAATTAATTGTGCCCAGAAACTCTAAAAAGTTAAATAATATTTCCAAAATGTATTTAAATTTTAAATTCATTGAACATCTGAAAACTCATACTAGTAGTGAACATTGAACAGATTTTGTCCAAAATGTATGCCTTATATAACAATGAAGCATTTATAATAAATGTGAGAGTATAGTTATTATCTATATATTACACCTTGGTGTATATGAGGATCTGTAAAGTACAGAACTCATTTAAGTTTAGAAAACAAGTAGTTGCCTTTAACTTTTGCTTAAATTTATTAAGCATTATCAAGTTATTTTGTAGAAATATTAGTCATAAATATCATACATGCATAGTGAAGAAACCTCATCTTTGAAAGAATATAATCATTTTTCTAAATAAAAAATTACTATTTTCACTTTTGAATATTGAGAAAAAAATTATGAAATCTATTTTTAATTTTTAACACTGAAGTATAATATTTTAAACTTTATTTTTTTTTGTATTTCAGTTTAAGTTTAGGTATTTTTATATATTGAGCCATATTCATAAGCCCTCTCTCCACTTTTTCAAATTTTGTGACTGTCTTGCTAAGTTGCTTGAAACCACACTAAATTTCTGAGGCTGAATTTCAACTTCTGAAATTACTCAGCTTCCCAATTTGCTTGGATTACAAGCATGGACCATCATGTCAGGTTTACAGTGCATTTTAAGCTATATTTACCTTATGTATGCAATATGTCTTTATAACTGAATATTTGTTTATGTATTAACACTCATGTATTGCATCATGTTGTTAAATGACAGACACCATAGTGTTACACTTGACTAAGTGTTCTATGTAACAGTAAAACATACTGTTGAGTGAATAATACTCTAGCATCTGTTAATACTTTTACACATTTTAATCAAACTTAATGTGGAATACAATTTGCATAAGTCAGATCATTATTTTTTTCTGTTTGTATTTATAGTGAAATAAAGAGTTATAAGAAGGATATAGATATAGTAAAATAAGGTCCAGGTTTTCATATCTTGATTTATAAATTTTAAAATTTTAACTTTTTAACATTTTAACATTTCCTAGTGATTTTAATAGACTGAATTTCCACAAACTTAAAGGTAGCTATGTTTTATAGTCTCATTTTCTGAGGACCAAGTACTAAGACTTAAACTGAGAAGGTTGTATATAAAGATTAAGTTTCTTCTCATAAAAGGTTGGCTTTTCAGGTACAAAAAGGTAAAACCTTCTTATACACAGAATCCATACAAAAATCATATTGAATATCATTCACAATTTTATTAACATTACATATAATTCATGAAGACCTGAGTTTACAACAACATATGCCTAAGAACAAGGTCTAGGGACATTGTACACTCTCCAATATAGACATATTTATACCAATTTAATTATACATGAAACTACACTAAATGAGAAGAAAAATCAATTGAATCAACAAACAACAATATAGAAATAAAAACTTGTAAAGACTTAAGCAAGAGACCAATAGTGGATGAAGTGTGGTTTCCAAATGCTAGGGGAAAAATGGACATATAATCAGTTAAAGGTAATTGAAGAAAGATAAGTTACCCACTTTGAGCTACAACAGCATTTGAGAGTAAAAGAGTCACAAAGTAAGCAAAGATTATTCACCTCCATTTGTATGCTTTGTAATATTTTCCAAAAGTTTTCTGCATATTTTCTTGCAGTCAAATCAGGAAATAACCCAGAAAGTTAAAAAAGACAAGTATTGCTCCTCTGGTTTTAAAAGCAAGAAAAGGAATAGAGAGAGATTTATTGAGCTAGAGAAATTTACTAGATAGAGTTTAAAAAAAGAATTCAGATTACCAGAGTCTAAGTATAATGTATTTCAGCAATCCCTGGCTGCACAGGGCATTTTTGCTTAACAAAGAATTTGTTCACGTATGTTTGCTTAAAGAACATTGCTGTTTTTAGTCAGTCTTTTTCATTAATAACAATGATGTACCTTTCAACAGTTTCCAGCCAGAAAAATACACAATTTCAGAAATCTTCTGTCTCATCCTCCATATATTCTGCCACAATATTCACCAGGGCAAGATAATATGAACCTTTTGGCAGTCCCATCAAGACATTCACTACTATTTATTTTAAGGCCAAACATATACTGCATAGAAAAGTATGATAATGGAACAACATAATTTTACTTAGTAAAAATATTTTTTTTCATGAAAAATATATCCCAACTCCTTTGTCTTGGGATTACATTAGAAAAATATAAGGTAATTAATACTGTGTATTATGACCTTAGGCTATGAGACTTAAGATTACCTTAAAATACAAAAGAATATTAATGTTTATTTTTAAATATAGTTTTTATATTTTAAATATTCAAATTTCACAGCAATCGGTGACACAAAAACGTGAGAAAAACAATTACAGTTTGATGTCTTATCATGACATTTCAATACCTGCTGTAGATTGCCTGCGGCTTTCACTTTTAATTTAAACAAATAATAATTTTTCCATACAATTTGGGTGAACTGGAGGACAAAATCTCCTGCATTGCTTTCCTGGGCAAGCCATCATACTTGAAACAACTGAACCCCATATCAAAATATGTTTACTCTACATTTTAATTATATCAGTTATATACTCATCTAGCATAAAACAAATCTTCTTTCTTCTGGTTGAATATCTGGAGCTCAAAGATATGGAACCTGAGAGCTAAAAGAAGTATGACATAAATAATGAGGTCTTTTTTTGCATAGGGCAAATTGCACTTTTTGTATTTGATTTTTTTGCCTGTGAAGATCCACATTTCTCTTACTACAATGGTATTATGATTGATTGTAACTTGTGTGATTATAGGAGGCTTAAAATGCAGGTACATGTGTTTGAGTCCTTTCACTGGAAAAAAACACTATAATTTGTACTCTAATAGGAGACTCAAAATGGTGCTAGACAAACTTTTTTTTTTTTAATCTGCCTCTTTATTCCTGGTTTTCTAAGTCAGTTTCTTAGTCAGTTCAGACCATTTCTGATTAATGGGTGTCATCAAGATATAAATTCCCTCTATAAACATTAGCAATGAGAAAATTCTTCTCATTAAAAATAAAAACATTCTCATAGAGTCTTTGCTATATTCTGAGGAACCACTCTTGCTTTTACTTTACTAAACAAAATAAATTCCACATATTTGAGTCCCAAATAAATGGCAATACATTAATCTAAGCACCATGAGGAATATAAGAAATACAAGATATCATCTTTGAAATATAAAATCAAATAAGAATCAGAAATGCTAAGCCATTACCATCTAAACTATACCAGACCTTTGAAAATATAATCTTAGATGTTCTACTCACTTTCATAGTAAGATGCCTTAGACTCAAAGATATTTAATCCCTCACTAAAGGTCACTCAGTGAATGCATAACAGTTCTTATTCTAAAGCTTTTACAGAATTCTTTGATAATACATTGCAAAGTCTCACCTGTCTTCTTTAGAAATAAGACACAGAGGTTGTTTTAGTCTGTTTTATAATGTTTTAGAAAATACCAGAAACAGGCCAATGTGTAAAAAGAGATATAACTGAATAAAAATATTTTCTGAGAGGCTGGGGTTGTGGATCAGTGGTAGAGTGCTCACCTGTCACATGCAAGAAGCTGGGTTCAATTCTCAGCACCACATAAAAATGAATAAATAAATAAAATAAAGGTATTGTGTCCAGCTACAACTTATAAATAAATATTCTGAAGATTTAAGTGCACTGTACCAGAATCTTATCAGCTCCTCTGACAGCTCGTTCACCTGCATTACACATGAGGTGGCACTATGGTGCGGGCTCATTTGAGAGGTAGAGACAACATAATGAGGCGAGAAGTCAGAGAAATTCAGAAAAGAAGACTTGCTCTTTTGTAACACCTGGCTTTAATAAAAACTATGTTGTGTCCCATGAAAGTTACATTAACCCTCTCCAAGAACATCTCCCCCAATGATCTAACCACAATTTAACTAGATGTTACTTCTTAAACATTCCATTATTTTCCAACTCTCTCCCTTTAAAACTAAGTTCCAAACACATGAGCATTCGGGGGACATACTCAAATCATAATGAACTAATATGAGAGAGACAATGGTAAAAATGAGACATAGAATGTCATTTCTTAGTAGTTATAAAGATTCTAGATACTACAATAAAATGCTTTAGAGTATAGAAATTATTTTAGGTTGATATTTTATTTTAATGACAATAGGAAATTTAATTAAATTACTTTTTGAAGAATGAATGAATTTGAATGTGACAAGACTAATAGGCTAGGTATAGTATAATAAGGAAAAAGTCTGTGCAAAAGCTCAATGGATGTTTAGTAAACCATGCCTAGGTATAAAAAGAGAATGCTGGGCTTTCTGATTATGGTATATCAAGCCAAATATTTACTGGCTAAAATCTGGTGGCCCTCAAAAACAGAGCAAATATTCATATAAATATGCAGTGGACATCAGTCTCAAGAGCTTCCTACTTAAAATATCTGCTTCCAAAGACTACATGATTCATAGTAATTTTCAGGAGTATTATATTTCTTTCAATTTCAATTTTTAGCTTTCTATATAGTTACCACACCATCTCATGGCCAGATCAATATTTTCTTGAACTTTTTTATATATTAATCTACACCCTATCTCAGATGTTTTTTTTAAGATTGGCAGGGATCCCTCCTAGTGAATTCTGAGATGTGTGAGAGGTTGAACAAGCATAGAAATTTGCTTATTAAAATTAAGCCATCTTGTAGTTGGAAAGTAAAAGGAGAACAGAAGCAAAAGTCCTCATCTAAACTTGTATGTGATGATACTACGCAAAATTATTCCAATGATGTCTGGTTTTGGTTAGGGAAGCAACTTTTCTTATACATTATGACACAAAGTTCATCAAATATGGTTGTTACAGACTTTTGGAGAACACCTAAATTTTTCTTAGTAATTTCTACATTGAAAAACTACTGTTACCTTAAAAAAAACTATCCATTGTAATAAATCTGAAATAGTTTTTTAATATTGCAAAACAGAAAATTGATGGCATTATTCACTGAATGCTAATATTTTCCAATAATACCTCACACCACAATATATGTACCTTATATAGTTTAACACCTATAGGGGTTCTTAACACAATGGATAGATAATTAAAGAGTGAAATGAGACTCAGAAATAACTAATTATAGTAAAAAATATTATTACCTTATTTCAAATACTAGTGCACCCTTTTGCTTTTATTCCCAAATGTTATTTTTTTTAATCTTTTGTATGATATTTCACTTTATTTAAATAACATTATAAATAGTACTGTTTTTTTCATATGTTCTCTCTGATGCATCTCAAATATATTTGCATACCCCAAGACCTTAGTAGATTTCTATACACATTATTCACTAGAGAAACAGTAGTTACTTCTGAAATCTATATTGCTCTTTTCAAATGAGGTCTTGCAGTTTTTTAAAAAAAAATCTGACGTAATTATAATGAACTTATTTCTAATTAGCATATAGTAAGTGCCTGATAAATATTTGTGAAAAAGAATGAAAAAATAATAAGAGCATTTTTTTATAATCTGTACAATATGGTATGTGGTATTTCATGATTTTACCTACAACTTATTGAATATTATAACAATCTTACTATGTGAGTAAGATGTGGGTATGATAAACCAATAATAAATAAAAATTTTATGCTGCATTGTTAGCAATTCACCAAACAATTTTGTTCAAAAACAGACACCCTGATGTGTGGTTTTTGTCAACTATTATATTATGAATAAATGAAGCTCAGTAAATGAAAAATTGGAACAACATACTTGCTTAGGGTGCCTATCATTCATTGTTAAAAAACCTTTAGCTATATAAAATTTTAATACTGAATGTACCATTGTGATATAATGGAATTTTGATAAAATGTACATTAATAATGCTGAAGTCTTTCATTGAGTCTTATATCAGTTTATGAAATAAACTTACTATATGTGATTTCCTCAATTCTAAGTGTCTTATGTTTTAAGAAACTGTATGGACAATGCAAATTAAAGTTAATACTAATATCAAGAGCAGAAGCACCACAGGAAAGATGAAAACAATGAATTGGGAGATTCTACCATCATAGATGTAATTTTCTCAACATCTTTTCAATGTACATAACACACTATTGATACCAAAGTTAATGAGCAAACTTTTCTCATGCTTATTGTGCATGATGCTATTATATAAAATGAAAACAAGCAAATGTGTCAGAGATGCATTTTACAACATTAGTTGAAAATATAAATGATTGATCAGTATCTCACTGTGTTTTACCCCAGCAAAAACCTTCTTAGTGTGCAAGATAAATGGGTAAAACTTTTTAAAAATGGAGTAAAATTTATGGTAAAGAAAAACAACTATTTTTTCATAAGGAAAATGTTAATGTCTTTTTGAAACAACATGTCAATAAATTGTGCCCTATCACATAACAGAAAGCAACAATTCTGGTAAATTTCTTCATTTTATTCTTTGAGTATGCCAAGTATTCTTTGGCAAACTTCCACATATATTGTTTTAATTTCACAGGTGTAAATTATATCTGGTTTTCTCTAAATTGCTACTTATTTAATATAAATTTGTTGAGAAATTATTTCTGCATGTGCTGATAGTGAAATATAGTGAGGAATGGAAGTCATTTAAAGCTCTATAAATTGCAATCCCAGAATGGTGGGAGGAAACTGTATATTATCATGAGAAACATATTGAGTACTATGAATTTGTTCCAGATATTTATTTTCCTTAGTATCCACTTTTCACATAAACTAGTGCTTTTAAATGAAGCTGACTATTAAATATCATAGAAAAGGCCATCAGAGTAATCAGAAGAAATTTAAAAGAGAAACAATCAAATCATAAACATCTGGTTGAAACAAGAACTGTTGAATCTTAGCTTTTTATTTTACTAAATTTTCTCGTATCTATTTTTTGATTGTAACTAAGAGGAAGGTACTTCTATTAAAACCATGACCAGAACAATTTATAGCAATTTGTTTTTCTAAAACATGGATAAAATTGACGTACTAACTCAGGATAGAATCTAATGAGTAAATCTGGTTATGGTAAGAAAAAAAAATATAAATACTCAACATGAATATTGACCTTTTCAAGAAAAGAATATTAGGGTCAAAACAATTTGGTAAGATAGTATTGAATATTTTATATCAAAGAAAAGGGAAAAATATTTAAAATAATTTTGATTATTAGATGCATGTAAATCTTGAGGTTATTCTGTATTTATCATCTATAATCCATCATTAAGAATAAATACTTGGGTTTTATTCTTGCTTTCTTGAAGCTGACCATGGTTTTTCATTTCAAGATATTTTCATGTTTTAAGCATAGCTACTTGAGAAAATCTGGAGATATATTTAGCATATTTAAATTTTATTTTCTTGATTATAGTATTCAATCAAAATGGAATATTTCCAGACCTAATTTTCTTTTCAGTATATACATAAAATATGGAAAATAATATATCTGTTTTTCAGACACCAAAAACAGGCATAGCAGGTGAGTGAAACCATAAGCAATAAGTGCAGACTGGTTAGGCGAACTATAACTTTATTTTAAAAATGGTTCTTAATAAGTGCAGTTTGACAAAATACTGTTAAAACTTATGGGTAAAGGGGAAATAAAAATAATCAAAGTATACCACTGTAAGAAATACTTGAGTTCTGGCACCTGAGAGCAGACTATGGGGGAAACTTCATGTTATTATAGGAAAGAATCCCCCACATTCCCTTCACCCTCTCACCCTCTTAACCTCACCAGAAACCACCAAGATGCCCAGAATAAAAGGTTTCAAGTTCAATAGTCACACTCTTTCCAACTACAAAAAGCACTTACAATTCGACTGAACAAAGAAGCTAATGTGCAAAGTTAAGGGGATCTGAGACATAATATTAAAAGGTAGGTTAAAGATAATTCTGTTTCTCTCTCTCTCTCTCCCTCTCTCTCTCTCTCTCTCTCTCTCTCTTTCTCTCTGTGTGTGTGTATGTGTGTGTGTGTGTGTGTGTGTGTGTGTGTGTGTGTGTGTTTGTGTGCATGTTTTGTTTTGTTCCAAGGGTGTGGCTATTCTTTGGTCACCTGAACTCAGCAAAGAAACTGTTATTCTGATGAAGTGTTAGTGTGTGACCCTCATTAAAAACAGACATATGTTAAAACATTTTTAAAAAGCCTAATTACCCCCCAAAATATTGCTACTTTCTCCCTCTATATTGTGCTTTTTAAAGTATCTTTTTAAAAAAATATTCATTTTTTGTTTTAGGTGGACACAATATCTTTATTTTTAAATTTTTACATGGTGCTGAGAATCGATCCCAGTGCTTCATGCATGCTAGGCAAGCACGCTACTACTTGAGCCATATCCCCAGCCCTAAAGTATCATTTTTTAAGTTTTGATTTTAATTTTTAGTCCTGAAAAGTAGACAGTAAAACAGCTTCTGGAAGAATTTACAACCAACTGCATGAGGGTCTGGGAAGCTGAGAGACGGAAGCAGGGCTGGGAAGAGTAGACCAGAAGTCTGACTAAGGAGCAGACTTTCCTTAGTCACTGGAGGCCAATTATAACTAAAGTGAGACAAAAATCAATAAGTGTTTGTAAATCAGAAAATGACACAGATTATCAAGTTAGTATCAGTTATAAAAAATCATATAATCAAGAAAATAGAGAAATTATGAATAGGATTATAAAAACAATAGATGTAAATTTTATTTTTAGAATTTATTGGTGATACATTAAACAATAAAGATGAATTTTATATTTTGATTTTAAATGGAAGGCAAAGAGATATACAAGTCATATAGTACTTCACAAACCTTACTTCAATTACAAAAGTATAATCAATTGATAACTTCTACTTATTTTACTCTCTATCTTCCTTGGCATTTCACCTGAGGGCACACTTGTAGAGTGTGACCAATAACTAAGCAAATAACTAACCAAGAAGATAGTCACTGAAGTTACACTCTCTCTCAGAAAACCCCATCAATTTCAGAGCAAAGGTGTGATACAACACCTATTCATTTCCTTCTTTGGGAAAAGGTCCCTTTTGTGAATCAGATAGAAGAGGAAATTGGACAACCTCTATCAAAATATTACTAGAAATAAATATGAGTTATCTTCGTATAGAAGTAAAGTGAAATAAAATAACACCATTGTACAGTATCTTTCAGGATTACCCTTGAAAAATAAAAAATGAAAAAAAAAAACTTTCTAAAGAGCAGACTACTTGGCAGCACACTTCATCCTTAATTTCACGTGGAAAAAGAAATTACCTCAGGTAAGAAGGTGCATAAGAAGGTACATAAAATAATAGGAAAAAGTCAAGACTTGGTCAAGGGTTTAGAAGGAACTTATGAAGACTATAATATTTGGGGGGTACAGTAATAAGGATGGATCTCTGAGAGAGACAATGCAGTGTAAATATCATGGGATTTCATGCTATCACATACCAAAGCACATACATCATGGCCATTGTACAAGACAACAAATTTGACAACTGGCCTTGGCTAGTTGTTTTTATCCAGCCTCTGATGTTGCACAGGATGAATGAGGACTGAGTACCATAGTGGTTTCCAGTCACCGTATTTTATCTATCAAATGCTTCTTCCAAATATCTAGCCAGCTAGGAGGAGAGTTCTATCTCTAGGTTCTTGTTACAGCATCATTCTTTTCACCATTTTCTCACAATAAATTAACAAGTGGAAGTCTTCTAACCCAGAAATAATTTTAATCAGAAAACCCAAACATTTTTTTTAAATTTTGATTTTACAGATAATAAATGCTAAGCAATTATCACTAATCAAGTGTCAATACATCATGCCTAAAATTAAATCAGACCACACTTAACAAAAATAAAAATATTACTATTGGTCTATGACCATGGTATCCACTATATTATCATCTAAAAAAGGAAACAAAAAGCTGCTGGCCTGGTAGAATTCTGGAACAGGTGATGGTGTTTCTAGTACTTCTTAAATTTCACATCATTATATTAGGTTGTGCTACCAAGAGACACACTATATAGATCCAGGAACCAGAGTGTCAAAGTTTAAGAGTCTTAACTCACCATCACTCCTATTAATGCACTTGGCAATTATACTTTCTTACGCCATGTCTCTGCATCCTCTGCTTTCAGAAATCCTAATTATTTAAGAGGACACTTTTCCAACTGGATGTCTAACAAAATTTCAACTAAAATTTAAACTGCACAGTAGGACACTAAATTCTATGTACTAAGAAAACAGAAAGCAAGAGGAGAAATTACAACCCTAGCTAGGTCAATTCACTCTCCTCACCAGAAGGACATTGATTCCATGTTGCAATACTAAGCAAGTACCACTAATAAAGTGCCAATACATCATGCCTAAAATTGAATCAGACCACACTTAACAAAAATAAAAACATTACTATTGGTCTATGACCATGGTATCCACTGTACCCAAATATAAAAGTCTATTGTACATTTGTAGATAAAAATCTGATGATTCAATTTGAAAACAGATGATCCAATTCTCTACTTTTTAGTATTCACTTTCCATACAGGAATTGTAAAAGTATCAGTGCAGTAGTTGTGTCTTGAGAAAATTATAGTGAGGAGCCTCAAATGATTTGGGGATGAGTATAGAGACCAAAAGAAGTATCTTTAGTGGATCTAAATTGAACAGCAGAAGAGACACAAGATGACTATTAATTTGACATTCAGTCTACACAGCTGTCAAAACTGTAGTTAATTGCACTGTTTTCTATTCTTATAAGTTTTCCTCAGGAATAGAGCCTCACCAGTACCATAAACTAAGTACAGAACTTAGACTGAAAAGTGAGTTTTTGTGGTGTCATTATAGGGAACTATGCTTTATGGCACAACTAGGACTGAAGGATTCATTTCCCAGACAATTGCTGAAAGTGGTCCTTTCAAAATATTTTCATCGGTAGAAGATAGTTTTTCTGGCTATTACCATTTAAGGGTTCCTAAACTCAAGACTGTTTGAGACTCATGTAAATCACACTCCATGTCTCAAGTAGGAAAAATATGAGAGTGCAAGACAGATCCATAATTTTACTTTGAGTAAGCAGAAGCCTCCTTTGAGATTAGACTGCAATCCCAGATTCTGTGTGCCCAAATGTGCTTCCTTCCCTTTATTTCAATTGTGCTGATCTGAAGCACACTAACTTATGGACTTCCAAGATGCTTAGTCATGGTCTTAATCCACCTCCTGGGAATCACTAATTAGAACTCAAATGCATCCTTCATCTACTTCCAGACTTTCTGTTTTCCAGAAGTTCTTTGAAGTCTTTTTGTCACTGGAGATTACCTCCTCTTTTCATTGTGGATGTTTCTCTCATTTTATGCTTCTCTTTTACTTTAATTCATTGTTGGTAAAATAGACTTGTATATTTGAAGATACAGGTCTCTAAGTAAAATAGTTTATGGGCTTATATTACACAATCAAAATATTCAATACATTTTAATATGAATTTAGATGCATGATTAAAATTGGAGGAAATAAATTAGGCTTTATTAGGATGTAATTCTGCACTAGAAAATTATCTTTTTTTTCACAAAGGATAAGAATTTTGGAAGATAACATGACACCAAGAAAAATAATTGCTATTTTTATATATAGTTGTGCTTGAAAGAGAATAATAGTGTCATCATAAATTGATGATATAATATAAAACAAAAAGCTTTATAACCAAGTTCTGTTTGTTTTTGACAAAAGATATTTGAAGCAAAAATACCAAATCCATGAATCTCCTCAAAATACTATACAGTGAATTGTTATTCTTCTACACAATTCATATAATTTTTATGATATTGTGTAAATTTTCTAGACATAGGTGTAGAGGTTAAATACACTAATATTATTTCTCAACCCACATTTATTTTGAAGCACAGATCCATAAATCTGCAAATTTTACTTATTATACACAGATCAGTACCTCAAAAATAACCAAATAGCTGGATATATTCTCTTTTACAGATTTCTATTTCCTAGACAATAAGGTCAGCTTTAATATAATATATATCCTACCTTTTCAGTGACACAGAATTTTTAAATTTTAAGTAAAATTCTCCTATAGGCTCAAAAATCACCACATAACTATGATACTAATACAATTAGTGATAAATGTTACAAGAAAAATTCTTAGTTCTTTTAAGAGAGTTTTTTGAAATGAAACACTATATCAACATATGATCTCTCAAACAAATTATGATAATTCATGCACAGCAATAAATTTGGAATAAAGAAGGTATAGACATTTATTAGCTACAGGACTTCGAAAAACACATACTTTGGACCTAAAAGACAGTTATTTTGCTTTGTAATTGCAGCACTTTTTATAGCTGTTTGAGGAGTTTTAGTTGCATGTTTTTGTTTTGTTATCTCGTGTGCTTCATTTATTAAGATGTATTAATGTAATATATGCTTATATAAGTTATATGCCTCTTTCTAATTATAGAATTTTTTAGAAACTCTTGGTAATCATACAATTTCTAAATTAGAGAGCAATTACCATGCAAGCTAGAAAATGCACAGTGACTTAAAGAACTCCTCATTCCAAAGTCTAGCCTTAGAGTTTTCACATAGTTGATGATCAATAAATTTATATGGATCATAAAGTTAAGATCTGTTTAATCTTAAAGTAAAGAAATAGAAAGCCAGAGAGGTGCTCCTTCACAGATGTCAAGCTGTCATTACTGGGAAACCCAAGGAGTCCTAGAGGGAAGTCTGTCTCTCTGATTGATGTAGTTATGTAAAATTCAAGTCCTGCTTTTTTCCCCACAACTTTGGCTTTCCTGTGTCATCTTCTTCTTTGTGTTTCAGTGACCAGAGAATGAGATAGGTTCACAATTATTTGTTCATGCTAAAGACAAAAAAAAAAAAAAAAAAAAAAAACAAGCAAACAAACAGACAAGCAAAAAAAGAACTAAAAACCAACTGAGTTTGTGAAAACATCAGAAATTTTAGAACAGTGATCCAGGTAGCATGAGATTCCACTGACCTAAATGTTCCTTTAAGAAAAATTAGATTCAGACATTTCCATTGTGACAGAAATGGGAAAGGGCATATATGTATGTATATAGTCACATATATATATATACACACATGAAACTAATATATAAAGAACGAATGAACACAAATTTTCCTCCTCTAAACTTGGAAATTATATTCCTGTGTATTTTTAATCCAGGAATGGGAAATTACTAGTACGTCCATTTGATTTTCAAAAATATTCAGTGTGCTTCCAAACCCTTTTATCATGATCCTCTCATTTGTCATTTCCTAACTGAAACAGTACAGGATCAGGAAATTCTTAATCTTTTGAGTTAAATTGGATCCAAAGACTTTATCAGAAATATAAGTAGTTTATGGCATTGTGATAATGCCCTCTATGAAATGAAGTTTTGAACATAGAATATCATTTCATTCTAAAAATTTAAAAACTTATAATTACTCAAATTATAGAATTCACATCAATAGTAGTTCTATTTTATTTTTTAATATTACAGAAGCAAGTTTATAAATAAAAAATGCTAAATTACAGATGGAGATATGGCTCAGTGGTGGAGCACTTGCCTAGCATGTGTGAGGTCCTGGGTTTTATCCTCAGCACCAAATGAAAATAAAATAAAATAAAAGTTTATAAAATATCAAGTTAAACTCATGTCTTTTTTATAATATGTATACAAATAAGTAATTTTTAAAATCTCTAGATGACATTCCATATGTAAGTTTTATCACTAGAACACATTAAACTTAGAACAAACAGAAAACTAAAATTAATCATTATTACCTATTTAAAAATGACTCATTTTAGGAGGATATAAATTAAAGAAGCAAACATTGTTAGAAGAAAATATCCTCAATGTACCATACAGAACACAGTTCTCTGGATTGAGTAAAACTGTTGGAGCTGAAGTCTCTCTTCTGCCTCTACAAGAAACCTCAATTATGCTAAATTTCCTCCTTCCACAACCTTTCCATGACCCAACTGCACACTACTTCTGAATCTAAGAATGCAGAGGCACTTATTCAAATGGATGAGGCAAAGGATGATGTGGTGCAGGTAATAGCCTAAAGAGTTGCACGTTTTAAAGAAAGACATTTTTAAGTTCTGTCTCTGCAGGCCTATAATATTATTGTCTAGAGAAATATGACAAAAATCTCCCTAGAAAATACAGAACTGTGGCTTTCCCATTGTAACACATAAGCTATCTCTTAATTTTACTTCTTCTTTGGTGAATAACAGCAATCCTGGGAGAGCTGATCTCCAATCATTTTTCTGGACATATTTGGAAAGGCATCTCAATTGGAATCATGTCCAAACAAAATTACTATTACTCTGATCATAAGATCAAATTATCCCAGTCGAATTAAACAATTTACAATGTCTCCACTTTGGGTTGAGGGATTTCTGGCACCTCCCATGATTACACCATGGCTCTGAGGGTCCTCTCTCTATCATGTGTGATAGGCTCCTCTTCCCTAGATTTTTCTCACATGAAGCACCTGGTTTCTGGGTAGTGTTGTCTCTGCATGCCACCATTTCTAAACTGGCTTTTTTGTGATTCAGGCTCTGTGTAAAATATTAAAATTAATCTGAAATTTCAAAAGAAGAAGAGAAGAAGAAAAAGAAGAAGAAGAAGAAGAAGAAGAAGAAGAAGAAGAAGAAGAACAACAACAACAACAACAACAACAACAACAACAACAACAACTGAAGGCCACAGGCTGAGGAAATCACAGGAAGATTGAACATGGAGCTGAGTCAGAGCCCATGCTGAAAGACAACCCTAAGGAACCTGTGATGAGCCCTCATATTCACTAATAGAGGTAGAGGGGAGGCCTGCCCTTTCTCTGAGACAAACCATGTAATATTAGCTTAGTCTTGTCTGTACTATATATAAAGTTATATAAAGCATAAAAAATAAAAGGGAGACTTGTGATGTAGAATCAAAAGAAAGTACAATCGTTTCAAGCAGGTCACTGAAATTCCATTGTTGGAGTCAGAAGATACTGTTTTATCACAACCGTTGTCAATGTGTGAAGAGTTAATAAAAGTATCATGAAAATTTTAAAAAAAGGTAATTTGAGAGAGATTTGGAGACTTGAATCAAATGATAATAAAATAAAATAAAAACTGTAACACCTACAGGTAATTTTCCACATGGTTGAATTTGGAGTAGTTTGAAAGCTGCAGAAAAAAAAAAATTATAAGAAAAGCCAAATCATGAGACCTTCAAAGCTATGTGCAAAAGAAATATAAAATAGGAGAAGGACATAAATAGTTGAACAAGCATGTGTGTGATAAGGCAAGTCTCATTTGTGGAGGAGGAAGCCCGGGCTTCATGTGCCTTGGAAAAGTTTATCCTCTAGGCCAGCCCCCATCCTGGCCCATCCACTCCTCTGCCTTTGCTGAATTGGGTTGTTTCCTATTTCCTTGCGTTGTATTGTCCATTGATCACCAAGTTACCACCTGGAATTCTCTCCTCTATGTACACTTTTTCCCTGGGAGAATTGTGGGGTGAGTTGTGGCAGAGGGGTTGGCTTGTGTCCCTCCAGCTTTGTGGAGTCTTCTTTTGTTTGGAGCCACAGAGATCTCTTTGTAGAGCTACAGAAGTACAGACACACACCCTGGTTTTCCTGTGGATTTGATGCACTACATTGAGCAGGTAAATACAATCCTTTTTGTCTAAGTTTCCCTGATTTTTAATATAAAAGTGATTGCATCTCTAGTTGTGAGCAGTAGAGTCAATTACACTGATACCTGGACTTTAGCTCCAGTCAGTGAAACAAAAATATCTGGGGAGTACTCCCAAGCATTGAATTTATTAAGCTTGCAGGGAAGTTTCTAGATGTTATGGCTAGTATAAGATAAATGTTAATGGACCAAGGTCTTGAGTACATATCATACATTTGTAATCTGGCTTTTATATATTTATAGAGGCTTGAATAGTTTCTTTTTCCTTTGGTACTTGGGAATGAACCCAGGGGCACATAACCATTGAGTCATATCCCCAGTCCTACTTTGTATTTTTATTTATAGACAGTGTTTCACTGAGTTGCTTAGCACCTCAATTTTGCTGAGGTTGGCTTTGAACTCACAATCTTTCTGGCTTAGGCTCCTAATCTGCTGGAATTGCAGACATGTGCCACCTCACTTAGCTTGAATAAATCTTTAATTTCTCTAATATTTATTTATCTTTAAGATGGGGCTAATGCCACTTGCTTCCCAAGACTATAGTGAGAATTAAATGAAGTCATAGATAGTTAGCACTTAGTGCCTAGTGAGTGCTCCACAAGCCAGCAGGATGACAGGCCTTTGTATTATTGCTTTGTGGGCACCCAGCTTTAGCTCTTTTGCCAAAGCCTTAAAAATTAGCAAAACCCTGTTTGAAAAAAATACAAGAACTATGTTGAACAGAAGTGGTGAGAGGAGGCATCCCTGCAATGTTCCAGATTTTAGAGGGAATGACTTCAATTTTTCTCCGTTCAGAAAGATGCTGGCCTGAGGCTTAGCATAGATAGCTTTTAAAATATTGAGGTGTGTTCCTGTGCTACCCCTTTCAATGAAAGTCATTCCCGTCAGTCTTTGCTTGGGGCTACTTCAATAGGAAACCAACCACAGAGATAGAACTTGGAACTTCTTTATTGTGACAAGTATCAAAGACCTAGCACAAACCTTGTTTGATTTAGAGTTCCAACTACATGTATCCATATAGGAGAAAACAGAGTGAAACCTAAAAATGAAAACGGTTACTGCAAACGAACGGTTTAACCTAGATGAACGAAATTGGTTAGCCAAGTGGGATTGGTGTACTGAAGATTACCTGCAAGTATCATCAAGATTGGGTGAAAAAATGTTTGCTGAGATTTCAGGAAACTCGTAGTTTTTTGGAAGATTGGCAACCCCTTTCAAGGAAAGTGATTCTCGTCAGTCTCTGCTTGGGGCTACTTCAATAGGAAACAAACCATAGAGATAGAACTTGGAACTACTTTATTGTGCCAAGTTTCAAAGAGCTAGCACAAACCGTGTTTGATATAGAGTTCCAACTACATGTATCCATATAGGAGAAAACAGAGTGAAACCTAAAAATGAAAACGGTTACTGCAAAAGAACGGGTGAACCTAGAAGAACGAAATTTGGTGAGAAATGTGCGATTGGTATACTGATCATTTCCTGCAAGTATCATCAAGATTGGGTGAAAAAATGTTTGCTGAGATTTCAGGAAACTCATATTTTTTTTGGAAGCTTGTCAACCCCTTTCAACGAAAGTGATTCTCGTTAGTCTCTGCTTGGGGCTACTTCAATACGAAACAAACCATAGAGATAGAACTTGGAACTACTTTATTGTGCCAAGTTTCAAAGAGCTAGCACAAACCGTGTTTGATTTAGAGTTCCAACTACATGTATCCATATAGGAGAAATCAGAGTGAATCCTGAAAATGAAAACGGTTACTGCAAACGAAAGGTTTAACCTAGAAGAACGAAATGTGGAGAGCCAAGTGTGATTGATGTACTGATCATTACCTGCAAGTATCATCAAGATTGGGTGAAAAAATGTTTGCTGAGATTTCAGGAAACTCGTAGTTTTTTGGAAGCTTGGCAACCCCTCTCAATGAAAGTGATACTCGTCAGTCTCTGCTTGGGGCTACTTCAATAGGAAACAAACCATAGAGATAGAACTTGGAACTACTTTATTGTGCCAAGTTTCAAAGACCTAGCACAAACCGTGTTTGATTTAGAGTTCCAACTACATGTATCCATATAGGAGAAAGCAGAGTGAAACCTAAACATGAATATGGTTACTGCAAGGGAACTGTTGAACCTAAAATAACGAAATTTGGTGAGCCAAGTGGGATTGGTGTACTGATCATTACCTGCAAGTATCTTCAAGATTGGGTGAAAAAATTTTTGCTGAGATTTCAGGAAACTCGTAGATTTTTGGAAGCTTCGCAACCCATTTCAATGAACGTGATTCTAGTCAGTCTCTGCTTGGGGCTACGTTAATAGGACACAAACCATAGTGATAGAACTTGGAACTACATTACTGTGACAAGTTTCAAAGAGCTAGCACAAACATTGTTTGATTTAGAGTTCCAACTACATGTATCCATATAGGAGAAAACAGAGTGAAACCAAAAAGGAAAACGGTTACTGCAAAGGAATGGTTTAACCTAGAAGAACATAATTTGGTGAGGCTAGTGGGATTGGTTTACTGATCATTACCTGCAAGTATCATCAAGATTGGGTGAAAAAATGTTTGCTGAAATTTCAGGAAACTCGTAGTTTTGTGGAACCTTGGCAACCCCTTCAAATGAAAGTGATTCTCGTCAGTCTCTTCTTTGGGCTATTTCCATAGGAAACAAACCGTAGCGATAGAACTTTGAACTACATTATTGTGCCAAGTTTCAGAGAGCTAGCACAAACCGTGTTTATTTAGAGTTCCAACTACATATATCCATTTAGGAGAAAACAGAGTGTAACCTAAAAATGAAAACGGTTTCTACAAAGAAACGGTTTAAGCTAGAAGAACAAAATTTGGTGAGCCAATTGGGATTGGTGTACTGATCATTACCTACAAGTATTCAAGATTGGGTGAAAAAAATGTTTGCTGAAATTTCAGGAAACTCGTTGTTTTGTGGAAGCTTGGAAACCCCTTCAAATGAAAGTGAATCTCGTCAGTCTCTTCTTTGGGCTATTTCAATTGGAAACAAACCATAGTGAAAGAACTTGGAACTACATTATTGTGCCAAGTTTTAAAGAGCTAGCACAAACAGTGTTTGATTTAGAGTTCCAACTACTTATATCCATATAGGAGAAAACAGAATGTAACCTAAAAATGAAAACGGTTACTGCACGGGAACTGTTTAACCTAAAATAACTAAATTTGGTGAGCCAAGTGTGATTGGTGTACTGATCATTACCTGCAAGTATCATCAAGATTGGGTGAAAAAATTATTTGCTGAGATTTCAGGAACCTCGCAGGTTTTTGGAAGCTTGGCAACCCATTTCAATTAACGTGATTCTAATCAGTCTCTGCTTGGGGCTACTACAATAGGACACAAACCATAGAGATAGAACTTGGAACTACATTATTGTGCCAAGTTTCTAAGAGCTAGCACAAACCATGTTTGATTTAGAGTTCCAACTACATGTATCCATATAGGAGAAAACAGAGTGAAACCTAAAAAGGAAAACGGTTACTGCAAAGCAATGGTCTAACCTAGATGAACGAAATTTGGTGAGCCAAGTGGGATTCGTGTACTGATCATTAAATGGAAGTATCATCAACATTGGGTGAAAAAGTGCTTGCTGAGATTTCAGGAAACTCGTAGTTTTGTGGAAGCTTGGTAACCCTTTTCAATGTAAGTGATTCTCGTCAGTCTCTGCTTGGGGCTACTTCAATAGGACACAAATCATAGCGATAGAACTTGGAACTACATTATTGTGCCAAGTTTCAAAGATCTAGCACAAACCGTGTTTGATTGAGAGTTCCAACTACATGTATCCATATAGGAGAAAACAGAGTGAAACCTAAAAATGAAAACGGTTACTGCAAAGCAATGGTTTAACCTAGAAGAACGAAATTTGGTGAGCCAAGTGGGATTTGTGTACTGATCATTACCTGCAAGTATCATCAAGATTGGGTGAAAAAAATGTTTGCTGAGATTTCAGGAAACTGGTAGTTTTTTGGAAGCTTGACAACAATTCAATGAAAGTGATTTTCCTCAGTCTCGGCTTGGGGCTACTTCAATAGGACACAAACCGTAGCGATTGAACTTGGAACTATATTACTGTGCCAAGTTTCAAATAGCTAGCACAAACCGTGTTTGATTTAGTGTTCCAACTACATGCATCCATATAGTAGAAAACAGAGTGAAACGTAAAAAGGAAAAAGTTTACTGGAAAGGAATGGTTTAACCTAGAAGAACGAAAGTTGGTGAGCCAAGTGGGATTGGTGTACTGATCATTACCTGCAAGTATCATCAACATTGGGTGAAAAAATGTTTGCTGAGATTTCAGGAAACTCGTAATTTTTTGGAAGCTTTGCAACCCCTTTCAATGAAAGTGATTCTCGTCAGTCTCTGCTTGGGGCTACTTCAATAGGAAATAAACCATAGCGAAAAAACTTGGAACTACAGTATTGGTCCAAGTTTCAAATAGCTAGCACAAATCGTGTTTGATTTAGAGTTCCAACTACATGTATCCACATAGGAGAAAACAGAGTGAAACCTAAAAATGAAAACGGTTACTGCAAGGGAACTGTTTATCCTAGAAGAACTAAATTTGGTGAGCCAAGTGGGATTGGTGTACTGATCATTAAATGGAAGTATCATCAAGATTGGGTTAAAAAATGCTTGCTGAGATTTCAGGAAACTCGTAGTTTTTTGGAAGCTTGGCAACCCCTTTCAATGAAAGTGATTCTCATCCGTCTCAGCTTGGTTCTACTTCAATAGGAACAAACCGTAGCGATAGAACTTGGAACTACATTACTGTGCCAAGTTTCAAACAGCTAGCACAAACCTTGTTTGATTTAGAGTTCCAACTACATGTATCCATATAGGAGAAAACAGAGTGAAACCTAAAATTGAAAACGGTTACTGCAAAGGAGCTGTTTAACCTAGAAGAACGAAATTTGGTGAGCCAAGTGGGATTTGTGTACTGATCATTACGTGCAAGTATAATCAAGATTGGGTGAAAAACTGTTTGCTGAGATTTCAAGAAACTCGTAGTTTTCTGGAAGCTTGGCAACCCCTTTCAAGGAAAGTGATTCTCTCAGTCTCTACTTGGAACTACTTCAATAGGAAACAAACCATAGCGATAGAACTTGGAACTCTTTTATTGTGCCAAGTTTCAAAGAGCTAGCACAAATCGTGTTTGATTTAGAGTTCCAACTACATGCATCCATATAGGAGAAAACAGAGTGAAACCTAAAAATGAAAATGATTTCTGCAAAGGAACGGTTTAACCTAGAAAAACGAAATTTGGAGAGCAAAGTGGGATTGGTGTACTGATCATTAAATGGAAGTATCATCAAGATTGGTTGAAAAAAAGGTTGCTGAGATTTCAGGAAACTCGTAGTTTTGTGGAAGCTTGGCAACCCCTTTCAATGGAAGTGATTCTCGTCAGTCTCTGCTTGGGGCTACTTCAATAGGAAACAAACCACAGCGATAGAAATTGGAACTACATTATTTTGCCAAGTTTCAAATAGCTAGCACAAGTCATGTTTGATTTAGAGTTCCAACTACATGCATCCATATAGGAGAAAACAGAGTGAAACCTGAATATGAAAACGGATTCTGCAAAGGAACGGTTTAACCTAGAAGAACGAAATTTGGTGAGCCAAGTGGGCTTTGTGTACTGATCATTACCTGCACGTATCATCAAGATTGGGTGAAACAAAGTTTGCTGAGATTTCAGGAAACTCATAGTTTTTTGGAAGCTTGCCAACCCCTTTCAATGAAAGTGATTCTCATCCATCTCTGCTTGGGCTTACTTCAATAGGACACAAACCGTAGTGATAGAACTTGGAACTACATTATTGGGCCAAGTTTCAAATAGCTAGCACAAACCATGTTTGACTTAGAGTTCCAACTACATATATCCATATAGGAGAAAACAGGGTGAAACCTAAAAAGGAAAACGGTTACTGCAATGGAATGGTTTAACCTAGAAGAACTAAATTTGTTTAGCCAAATGGGATTGGTGTACTGATCATTAAATGGAAGTATCATCAAGATTGGGTGAAAAAATGCTTGCTGAGATTTCAGGAAACTCCTAGATTTTGGCAGCTTGGCAACCCCTTTCAATGAAAGTGATTCTCATTAGTCTCTGCTTGGAACTACTTCAATAGGAAACAAACCATAGCGATAGAACTTTGAACTATTTTATTGTGCAAAGTTTCAAAGAGCTAGCACAAATCGTGTTTCATTTAGAGTTCCAACTACATGCATCCATATAGGCGAAAACAGAGTGAAACCTAAAAATGAAAACGGTTTCTGCAAAGGAACGGTTTAACCTAGAAGAACTAAATTTGGTGAGCCAAGTGGGCGTTGTGTACTGATCATTAAATGGAAGTATCATCAAGATTGGGTGAAAAAATGTTTGCTGAGATTTCAAGAAACTCGTAGTTTTTTAGAAGCTTGGAAACCCCTTTCAATGAAAGTGATTCTCGTCAGTCTCTGCTTGGAACTACTTCAGTAGGAATCAAACCATCGAGATAGAAATTGGAAGTAATTTATTGTGCCAAGTTTCATAGAGCTAGCACATTCGTTTCTGATTTAGAGTTGCAAATACATGTATCCATATTGGAGAAAACAAAGTGAAACAAAAAATGAATACGGTTACTGCTAAGGAACTGTTTAACCTAGAAGAACGAAATTTTGTGAGCCAAGTGGGATTGGTGTACTGATCATTAAATGGAAGTATCATCAAGATTGGGTGAAAAAACTTTTGCTGAGATTTCAGGAAACTCGTAGTTTTTTGGAAGCTTGGCAACCCCTTTCAATGAAAGTGATTCACGTCAGTCTCTGCTTGGGGCTAATTAAGTAGGAAACACCATAGCGATAGACCTTGGAACTACATTATTATGCCAAGTTTCAATGATCTAGCACAAACCGTGTTTGATTTAGAGTTCCAACTTCATGTATCCATATAGGAGAAAACAGAGTGAAACGTAAAAATGAAAACGCTTACTGCAAAGGAACGTTTTAACCTAGAAGAACGAAATTTGGTGAGCCAAGTGGGATTGGTGTACTGATTATTAAATGGAAGTATCATCAAGATTGGGTGAAAAAAATGTTTGCTGAGATGGCAGGAAACACGTAGTTGTTTGGAAGCTTGGGAACCCCTTTCAATGGAAGTGATTCTCGTCAGTCTCTGCTTGGGGCTACTTCAATAGGACACAAACCATAGCGATATAACTTGGAACTACATTATTGTGCCACGTTTCATAGAGCTAGCACATTCCGTTTTTGATTTAGTGTTCCAAATACATGTATCCATATAGGAGAAAACAGAGTGAAACAAAAAATGAATACGGTTACTGCAAAGGAACGTTTTAACCTAGAAGAACGAAATTTGGTGAGCCAAGTGGGATTGGTGTACTGATTATTAAATGGAAGTATCATCAAGATTGGGTGAAAAAAATGTTTGCTGAGATGGCAGGAAACTCGTAGTTTTTTGGAAGCTTGGGAACCCCTTTAAATGGAAGTGATTCTCGTCAGTCTCTGCTTGGAGCTACTTCAATAGGACACAAACCATAGTGATATAACTTGGAACTACATTATTGTGCCAAGTTTCATAGAGCTAGCACATACCGTTTTTGATTTAGTGTTCCAAATACATGTATCCATATAGGAGAAAACAGAGTGAAACAAAAAAAGTCTACGGTTACTGCAAAGGAAGTGTTTAACCTAGAAGAACGAAATTTGGTGATCCAAGTGGGATTGGTGTACTGATCATTACCTGCAAGTATCGTCAAGATTGGGTGAAAAAATGTTTCCTGAGATTTCAGGAAACTCGTAGTATTTTGGGAGCTTGGCAACCCCTTTCAATGAAAATGATTCTTGTCAGTCTCCGTTTGGGGCTACTTCAATCGGAAACAAACCATAACGATAAAACTTGGAACTACTTTATTGTGCCAAGTTTGAAAGAGCTAGCATAAACCGTGTTTGATTTAGACTTCCAAATACATGTATCCATATAGGAGAAAACTGAGTGAATCCTAAAAATGTAATCGGTTACTGCAAACGAACGGTGGTTTAACTTAGAAGAACGAAATTTGGTGAGCCAAGTGGGATTGGTGTACTGACCATTACCTGCAAGTATCATCAAGATTGGATGAAAAAATGTTTGTTCAGATTTCAGGAAACTCGTAGTTTTCTGGAAGCTTGGCAACCCCTTTCAATGAAAGTGATTCTCCTCAGTCTTTCCTTGGGTCTACTTCAATAGGAAACAAACAATAGAGATATACATTGGAACTACATTATTGTGCCAAGTTTCAAAGAGCTAGCACAAACCATGTTTGATTTAGAGTTCGAAATATATGTATCCATATAGGAGAAAACAGAGTGAAACCGAAAAATGAAAACGGTTACTGCAAAGGAACGGTTTAACCTAGAAGAACGAAATTTGGTGAGCCAAGTGGGATTGGTGTACTGATCATTACCTGCAAGTATCTTCAAGATTGGGTGAAAAAATTTTTGCTGAGATTTCAGGAAACTCGTAGTTTTTTGGAAGATTGGTAAACCCTTTCAATTGAAGTGATACTCGTCAGACTCTGCTTGCGTCTACTTCAATAGGAAACAAACCATAGCGATAGAACTTGCAACTTCTTTATTATGCCTAGTTTCAAAGAGCTAGCACAAACCGTCTTTGATTTAGAGTTCAAGGTGCATTTATCCATATAGGAGATAACTTAGTGAAACCTAAAAATGTTAACGGGTACTGCAAACGAACGGTTTAACCTAGAAGAACGAAATTTGGTGAGCCAAGTGGGATTGGTGTACTGATCATTACCTGCAAGTATCATCAAGATTGGATGAAAAAATATTTGTTGAGATTTCAGGAAACTCGTAGTTTTTTGGAAGCTTTGCAACCCCTTTTAATGAAAGTGATTCTCGACAGTCTCTGTTTGGGGCTACTTCAATAGGAAACAAACCATAACGATAATACTTGGAACTACTTTATTGTGCCAAGTTTCAAATAGCTAGCACAAACCGTGTTTGATTTATACTTCAATCTGCATGTATCCATATAAGAGAAAACAGAGTGAAACAAAAATGAAAACGGTTACTGCAAACGAACGGTTTAACCTAGAAGAACGAAATTTTGTGAGAACTGTGGGATTGGTGTTCTGATCATTACCTGCAAGTATCATCAAGTTTGCGTGAAAAAATGTTTGCTGAGATTTCATGGAGCTCGTAGTATTTTGGAAGCTTGGCAAACCCTTTCAATGAAAGTGATTTTCCTCAGTCTCTGCTAGGGGCTACTTCAATAGGAAACAAACCATAGAGATAGAACTTGGAACTACTTTATTGTGCAAATATTCAAAGAGCTAGCACAAACCGTCTTTGATTTAGAGGTCAATCTATATGTATCCATATAGAAGAAAACAGAGTGAAAACTATAAATGAAAACGCGTACTGCAAACGAACGGTTTAACCTAGAAGAACGAAATTGGGTGAGCCAAGTGGGATTGGTGTACTGACCATTACCTGCAAGTATTATCAAGATTGGATGAAAAAATGTTTGTTGAGATTTCAGGAAACTCGTAGTTTTTTGGAAGCTTGGCAACCCCTTTCAATGAAAGCGATTCTCGTCAGTCTCTGCTTGGGGCTACTTCAATAGGAAACAAACCATAGAGAGAGAAGTTGGAACTACTTTATTGTGCCAAGTTTCAAAGAGCTAGCACAAACCATGTTTGATTTAGAGTTCCAAATACATGTATCCATATATAGAAAACAGAGTGTAACCTAAAAATGAAAACGGTTACTGCAAACGAACGGTTTTACTTAGAAGAACGAAATTTGGTGAGCCAAGTGAGATTGGTGTACTTATCATTATCTGAAGGTATCATCAAGATTGGGTGCAAAAATGTTTCCTGAGATTTCAGGAAACTCGTAGTATTTTGGGAGCTTGGCAACCCCTTTCTATGAAAGTTATTCACGTAAGTCTGTTCTTGGGGCTTCTTAAGTAGGAAACAAACCATAGCGATAGAAATTGGAAATACTTTATTGTGCCAAGTTTGAAAGAGCTAGCACAAACCGTGTTTGATTACAGTTCAATCTACATGTATCCATATAGGAGAAAACAGAGTGAAACCCCAAAATGAAAACGGTTACTGAAAACAAACGGTTTAACATAGAAGAACGAAATTTGGTGAGCCAAGTGAGATGGGTGTACTCATCATTACGTGCAAGTATCATCAAGATTGGATTCAAAAATGTTTGCTGAGATTTCAGGAAACTCGTATTTTTTTTTAAAGCTTGGAAACCCCTTTCAATTAAAGTCATTCTCGTCAGTGTCTACTCGTGCTACTTTAATAGGAAATAAACCATAGAGATAGAACTTGGAACTACTTTATTATGACAAGTTTCAAAGAGCTAGCACAAACCGTGTTTGATTTAGAGTTCCAAATACATGTATCCATATAGGAGAAAACAGAGGAAAACCTAAAAATGAAAACGGTTACTGCAAACGAACAGTTTAACCTAAAAGAACGAAATTTGGTGAGCCAAGTGGGATTGGTGTACTGATCATTACCTGCAAGTATCATCAATATTGGGTGAAAAAATGTTTGCTGAGATTTCAGGAAACTCGTAGTTTTTTGGAGGCTTCACAACCCCTTGCAATGAAAGTGATTTTCGTCAGGCTCTGCTTGTGGCTACTTCAATAGGAAACTAACTATAGCGAGAGAACTTGGAACTACATTATTGTGCCAATTTCAAAGAGCTAGCACAAACCCTGTTTGATTTAGAGTTCAATCTACATGTATCCATATAGGAGAAAACAGAGTGAAACCTAAAAATTAAAACGGTTACTGCAAACAGATGGTTTAACCTAGAAGAACGAAATTTGGTGAGCCAAGTGGGATTGGTGTACTGATCATTACCTGCAAGTATCATCATGATTAGGTGAAAAATTGTTTGCTGAGATTTCAGGAAACTCATACTTCTTTGGAAGCTTGGCAACCCCTTTCAATGAAAGAGATTCTCGTCAGTCTCTGCTTTAGGCTACTTCAGTAGGAAACAAACCATAATGATAGAACTTGGAACTACTTTATTGTGCCAAGTTTCAAACAGCTAGCACAAACCGTGTTTTATTTAGAGTTCCAAATACATGTATCCATATAGGAGAAAACAGAGTGAAACCTAAAAATTAAAACAGGTACTGCAAACGAACGGTTTATCCTTGAAGAACGAAATTTGGTGAGCCAAGTAGCATTGGTGTACTGATCATTACCTGCAAGTATCATCAAGATTGGGTGAAAAGTGTTTCCTGAGATTTCAGAAAACTCATAGTTTTTTGGAAGCTTGGCAACCCCTTTCAATGGAAATGATTCTTGTCAGTCTCTGCTTGGGGCTACTTCAATAGGAAACAATCCATAGTGATAGAACGTGCAACTTCTTTATTGTGCCAAGTTTCAAAGAGCGAGCACAAACCGTGTTTGATTTAGAGTTCAATCTGCATGTATCCATATAGGAGAAAACAGTGAAACCTAAAAATTAAAACGGTTACTGCAAACGAACGGTTTAACCTAGAAGAACGAAATTTGGTGAGCCAAGTGGGATTGGTGTACTGATCATTACCTGCAAGTATCATCAAGATTGGATGAAAAAATGTTTGCTGAGATTTCAGGAAACTCGTAGATTTTACGAAGCTTGGCAACCCCTATCAATGAAAGTTATTCTCCTCAGTCTCTGTTTGGGGCTACTTCAATAGGAGACAAACCAAGCGATAGAACTTGGAACTACTTTATTCTGCCAAGTTTCAAAGAGCAAGCACAAACCATGTTTGATTTAGACTTCCAAATACATGTATCCATATAGGAGAAAACAGAGTGAAACCTAAAAATGAAAATGGTTACTGCAAACGAACGGTTTATCCTAGAAGAAGGAAATTTGGTGAGAAATATTGGATTGGTGTACTGATGATTACCTGCAGGTATCATCAATATTGGGTGAAAAAATGTTTGCTGAGATTTCAGGAAACTCGTAGTTTTTGGAGGCTTCACAACCCCTTGCAACTAAAGTGATTTTCGTCAGGCTCTGCTTGTGGCTACTTCAATAGGAAACTAACCATAGCGAGAGAACTTGGAACTACATTATTGTGCCAAGTTTCAAAGAGCTAGCACAAACCGTGTTTGATTTAGAGTTCAATCTACATGTATCCATATAGGAGAAAACAGAATGAAACCCAAAAATGAAAACGGTTACTGCAAACGGATGGTTTAACCTAGAAGAACGAAATTTGGTGAGCCAAGTTGGACTGGTGTACTGGTCACTACCTGCTAGTATCATCAAGATTGGGTGAATAATGATTGCTGACTTTTCAGGAAACTAGAAGTTTTTGGAAGCTTGGCATCCCCTTTCAATGAAAGTGATTCTCGTCAGTCTCTGCTTGGGCCTACTGCAATAGAAAACAAACCAAAGCGATACAACTTGGAACTACTTTATTGTGTCAAGTTTAAAAGAGGTTGCACAAAACATGTTTGATTTAGAGTTCCAAATACATGTATCCATACAGGAGAAAACAGAGTGTAACCTAAAAATGAAAACGGTTACTGCAAACGAACGGTTTAACCTTGAACAGCGAAATTTGGTGAGCCAAGTGGGATTGGTGTACTGATCATTACCTGCAAGTATCATCAAGATTGGGTGAAAAGTGTTTCCTGAGATTTCAGAAAACTCGTAGTTTTTTGGAAGCTTGGCAACCCCTTTCAATGGAAATGATTCTTGTCAGTCTCTGCTTGGGGCTACTTCAATAGGAAACAATCCATAGCGATAGAACGTGCAACTTCTTTATTGTGCCAAGTTTCAAAGAGCGAGCACAAACCGTGTTTGATTTAGAGTTCCAACTACATGTATCCATATAGGAGAAAACAGTGAAACCTAAAAATTAAAACGGTTACTGCAAACAAACGGTTTAACCTAGAAGAACGAAATTTGGTGAGCCAAGTGGGATTGGTGTACTGATCATTACCTGCAAGTATCATCAAGATTGGATGAAAAAATGTTTGCTGAGATTTCAGGAAACTCGTAGATTTTTCGAAGCTTGGCAACCCCTATCAATGAAAGTTATTCTCCTCAGTCTCTGTTTGGGGCTACTTCAATATGAAACAAACCAAGCGATAGAACTTGGAACTACTTTATTCTGCCAAGTTTCAAAGAGCAAGCACAAACCATGTTTGATTTAGACTTCCAAATACATGTATCCATATAGGAGAAAACAGAGTGAAACCTAAAAATGAAAATGGTTACTGCAAACGAACGGTTTATCCTAGAAGAAGGAAATTTGGTGAGAAATATTGGATTGGTGTACTGATGATTACCTGCAGGTATCATCAATATTGGGTGAAAAAATGTTTGCTGAGATTTCAGGAAACTCGTAGTTTTTTGGAGGCTTCACAACCCCTTGCAATTAAAGTGATTTTCGTCAGGCTCTGCTTGTGGCTACTTCAATAGGAAACTAACCATAGCGAGAGAACTTGGAACTACATTATTGTGCCAAGTTTCAAAGAGCTAGCACAAACCGTGTTTGATTTAGAGTTCAATCTACATGTATCCATATAGGAGAAAACAGAGTGAAACCCAAAAATGAAAACGGTTACTGCAAACGGATGGTTTAACCTAGAAGAACGAAATTTGGTGAGCCAAGTTGGACTGGTGTACTGATCACTACCTGCTAGTATCATCAAGATTGGGTGAATAATGATTGCTGACTTTTCAGGAAACTAGAAGTTTTTTGGAAGCTTGGCATCCCCTTTCAATGAAAGTGATTCTCGTCAGTCTCTGCTTGGGCCTACTGCAATAGAAAACAAACCAAAGCGATACAACTTGGAACTACTTTATTGTGTCAAGTTTAAAAGAGGTTGCACAAAACATGTTTGATTTAGAGTTCCAAATACATGTATCCATACAGGAGAAAACAGAGTGTAACCTAAAAATGAAAACGGTTACTGCAAACAAACGGTTTAACCTTGAACAGGGAAATTTGGTGAGCCAAGTGGGATTGGTGTACTGATCATTACCTGCAAGTATCATCAAGATTGGGTGAAAAGTGTTTCCTGAGATTTCAGAAAACTCGTAGTTTTTTGGAAGCTTGGCAACCCCTTTCAATGGAAATGATTCTTGTCAGTCTCTGCTTGGGGCTACTTCAATAGGAAACAATCCATAGCGATAGAATGTGCAACTTCTTTATTGTGCCAAGTTTTAAAGAGCGAACACAAACCGTGTTTGATTTAGAGTTCAATCTGCATGTATCCATATAGGAGAAAACAGTGAAACCTAAAAATTAAAACGGTTACTGCAAACAAACGGTTTAACCTAGAAGAACGAAATTTGGTGAGCCAAGTGGGATTGGTGTACTGATCATTACCTGCAAGTATCATCAAGATTGGATGAAAAAAATGTTTGCTGAGATTTCAGGAAACTCGTTGATTTGTCGAAGCTTGGCAACCCCTTTCAATGAAAGTGATTCTCGTCAGTCTCTGTTTGGTTCTACTTCAATATGAAACAAACCAAGGGATAGAACTTGGAACTACTTTATTCTGCCACGTTTCAAAGAGCAAGCACAAATCATGTTTGATTTAGACTTCCAAATACATGTATCCATATAGGAGAAAACAGAGTGAAACCTAAAAATGAAAATGGTTACTGCAAACGAACGGTTTATCCTAGAAGAAGGAAATTTAGTGAGAAATATTGGATTGGTGTACTGATTATTACCTGCAAGTATCATCAAGATTGGGTGCAAAAATATTTGCTGAGATTTCAGGAAACTCGTAGATTTTTGGAAGCTTGGCAACCCCTTTGAATGAAAGTGATTCTCTACAGTCTCTGCTTGGGGCTACTTCAATAGGAAACAAACCATAGCGATAGAACTTGGAACTACTTTACTGTGACAAATTTCATAGAGCTAGCACAAACCGTGTTTGATTTAGAGTTCCAACTACATGTATCCATATAGGAGAAAACAGAGTGAAACCCAAAAATGAAAACGGTTACTGCAAACGAACGATTTAACCTAGAAGAACGAAATTTGATTGTTGAACTGATCAGCACCTGAAAGTATCATCAAGATTGGGTGAAAAAATGTTTGCTGAGATTTGAGGAAACTCGTAGTTTTGGGGAAGCCTGGCAACCCCTTTAAATGAAAGGGATTTTGGCAAGCCTCTCGTTGGGGCTACATCAATAGGAAACAAACCATAGAAATAGAACTTGGAACTACTTTATTGTGCCAAGGTTCAAAGAGCTAGCACAAACCGTGTTTTTTTTATACTTCCAACCACATGTATCCATACAGGAGAAAACAGAGTGAAATGTAAAAATGAAAAGGGATACTGCAAATGAACGGTTTAACCTAGAAGATCGAAAGTTGGTGACCCAAGTGGGATTGGTGTACTGATCATTACTTGAAATTATCATCAAGATTGGGTGAAAAAATGTTTGCTGAGATTTCAGGAAACTCGTAGTTTTCGGGAAGCTTGGCAAAACCTTTCAATGAAAGTGATTTTCGACAGTCTCTGCTTGGGGCTACATCAGTAGAAAACAAAGCATAGAGTTAGAACTTGGAACTAAATTATTGTGCCATGTTTGAAAGAGCTAGCACAAACCGTGTTTGATTTAGAGTTCCAACTACATGTATTTATATAGGAGAAAACTTAGTGAAAGCCAAAAATGTAAACGGTTAATGCAAAGGAACGGTTTAACCTAGAAGAACGAAATTTGGTGAGCCAGGAGGGATTGGTGTACTGATCATTACCTGAAAGTATCATCAAGAATTGGTTAAAAAATGTTTGCTGAGATTTAAGGAAACTTGTAGTTTTGGGGATGCTTGGCAAATCCTTTCAATGAAAGTTCTTTTGGCCAATCTCTGCTTGGGGCTCCATTCATAGGAAACAAACCATAGAGAGAGAACTTGGAACTAATTTATTGTGCCAAGGTTCAAAGAGCTAGTAAAAATGTGTTTGATTTAGAGTTCCAACATCATGTATCCATATAGGAGAAATCAGAGTGAAACGTAAAAATGAAAACGGTTACTGCAAACAAACGGTTTAACCTAGAAGAACGAAATTTGGTGAGCCAAGTGGGTTTGTGAAATGATCATTAACTAAAAGTATCATCAAGATTGGGTGAAAAAATGCTTGCTGAGATTTCAGGAAACTCGTTGTATTGGGGAAGCTTGGCAACCCCTTTCAATGAAAGTGATTTTTGCCAGTCTCGGCTAGTGGCTCCATCAATAGAAAACAAACCATAGAGATAGAACTTGGAACTACTTTATTGTGAGAAGTTTCAAAGAGCTAGCACAAACCGTGTTTTATTGAGACTTCCAACTACATGTATCCATATAGAAGAAAACAGAGTGAAACGTAAAAATTTAAAACGGTTACTGCAAACGAACGGTTTAACCTAGAAGAACGAAATTTGGTGAGCCAAGTGGGATTCGTGAAATGATCATGATCTAAAGTACTATCAATATTGGGTGAAAAAATGTTTGCTGAGATTTCAGGAAACTCATAGTTTTGGGAAAGCTTGGCAACAGCTTTCAATGAAAGTGATTTTGGTCAGTCTCTGCTTGGGGCTACATCAATAGGAAACAAACCATAGAGATACAACTTGTAACCACATTATTGTGCAGCGTTACAAA
This sequence comes from Urocitellus parryii, assembly GCF_045843805.1. Classification (NCBI taxonomy): domain Eukaryota; kingdom Metazoa; phylum Chordata; class Mammalia; order Rodentia; family Sciuridae; genus Urocitellus; species Urocitellus parryii. Next base: position 112,680 of record NW_027552868.1, on the reverse strand, counting down.
TAGATAGCACAAAGCGTTTTTGAATTAGAGTTCCAAATACATGTATCCATATAGGAGAAAACAGAGTGATACACAAAAATGAAAAGGGTTACTGCAAATGAACGGTTAAACCTAGAAGAACGAAATTTGGTGAGCCAAGAGGGATTGGTGTAATAATCATTACCTGAAAGTATCATCAAGATTGGGTGAAAAAATGTTTACTGAGATCTCAGGACACTCGTCATTTTCGGGAAGCTTGGAAACGCCTTTCAATGATAGTGATTTTGGCCACTCTCTGCTTGGGGCTACATCAATAGGAAACAAACCATAGAAATAGATCTTGGAACTACTTTATTGTGCCAAGTTTCAAAGAGCAAGCACAAACCGTGTTTGATTTAGAGTTCCATAGACATGTATCCATATAGGAGAAAACAGAGTGAAACCTAAAAATGAAAACAGTTACTTCAAACGAACGGTTTAACCTAGAAGAACGAAATTTGGTGAGCCAAGTGGGATTGTTGTACTCATCATTACCTTAAAGTATCATCAAGATTGGGTGAAAAAATGTTTGCTGAGATTTCAAGAAACTCGTAGTTTTGGGGAAGCTTGGAAATGCCTTTCAATGAAAGTGATTTTGGCCAGTCTCTGCTTGGGGCTACATCAATACAAAACAAATCATAGAGATAGAACTTGGAACTACTTTATTGTGCTAAGGTTGAAAGAGCTAGCACAAACCGTGTTTGATTTAGAGTTCCAACTACATGTATCCATATGGGAGAAAACAGTGTGAAACCTAAAAATGAAAACGGTTACTGCAAACAAACGGTTTAACCTAGAAGAACGAAATTTGGTGAGCCAAGTGGGATTAGTGAACTGATCATCACCTGAGAGTATCATCAAGATTGGGTGAAAAAACTTTGCTGATATTTCAAGAAACTCGTAGTTTTGGGGAAGCTTGGCAACCCCTTTCAATCAAAGAGATTTTGGCCAGTCTCTGCATGGGACTACATCAAAGAAAAAAAAATCATAATGACAGAATTTGCAACTACTTTATTGTGCCAAGTTTCAAAGAACTGGCACAAACTTATAGTTACAACTACAAGTATCTTATAGCAGAACACAGAGTGAAATGTAAACATGAAAACGGTTACTGAAAACGAACGGTTTAACCGTTCGTAGTTTTTTGGAAGCTTGGCATTCAATGAAAATGATTCTCGTCAGTCTCTGCTTGGGGCTACTTCAATAGGAAACAAACCATAGCGAGAGAACTTGGAACTACTTTATTGTGCCAAGTTTCAAAGCGCTAGCACAAACCGTGTTTGATTTAGAGTTCAATCTACATGTATCCATATCGGAGAAAACAGAGTGAAACCTAAAAATGAAAACGGTTACTGCAAACGAATGGTTTAAGCTAGAAGAACGAAATTTGGTGAGCTAAGTGGGATTGGTGTACTGATTGTTACTTTCAGGTATCATCAAGTTTTGGTGAAAAAATGTTTGCTGAGATTTCAGGGAACTCGTAGTTTTTTGGAAGCTTGGCAACCGCTTTCACTTAAAGTGATTCTCGTCTGTCTCTGCTTGGGGCTTCTACAATAGCAAACACACCATACCCATAGGAAGTGGAATTACTTTATTGTGCCAAGTTTCAAAGATCTAGAACAAACCGTGTTTGATTTAGATTTCAATCTACATGAATCCATATAGGAGAAAACAGAGTGAAACCTAAAAATGAAAACGGTTACTGCAAACGAACGGTTTAACCTAGAAGATCGAAATTTGGTGAGCCAAGTGGTATTGGTGTACTGATAATTACCTGCAAGTACCATCAAGATTGGGTGAAAACATTTTTGCTGTGATTTCAGGAAACTGGTAGTTTTTTGGAAGCTTGGCAACCCTTTTCAATGAAAGTGATTCTCGTCAATCTCTGCTTGGGGCTACTTCAATAGGAAACAAACCATAGCCATAGAACTTGGAACTACTTTATTATGCCAAGTTTCAAAGAGCTACCACAAACCGTGTTTGATTTAGAGTTCCAATTATATGTATACATATAGGAGAAAACAGAGTGAAACCTAAAAATTAAAATTGTTACTGCAACCAAACTGTTTAAACTAGAAGAACGAAAAATGGTGAGCCAAGTGGTATTGGTGTACTGATCATTACCTGCAAGTATCATCACGATTGGGGAAAAAATGTTTGCTGAGCTTTCAGGAAACTCGTAGTTTTTCGGCAGCTTGGGAACCCCTTTCAATGAAAGTGATTCTCGTCAGTCTCTGCTTCGGGCTACTTCAATAGGAACCAAACCATCGCGATAGACCTTGGTTCTACATTATTGTACCAAGTTTCAAAGAGCTAGCAGAAGTCGTGTTGGATTTAGAGATCAATCTACATGTATCCATATAGGAGAAAAGAGAGTGAAACCTAAAAATAAAAACGGTTTCTGCAAACGAACGGTTTAAACTAGAACAACGAAATTAGGTGAGCCAAGTCAGATTGGTGTACTGATCATTACCTGCAAGTATCATCAAGATTGGGTGAAAAGTGTTTCCTGAGATTTCAGAAAACTCGTAGTTTTTTGGAAGCTTGGCAACCCCTTTCAATGGAAAAGATTCTTGTCAGTCTCTGCTTGGGGCTACTTCAATAGGAAACAATCCATAGCGATAGAACGTGCAACTTCTTTATTGTGCCAAGTTTCAAAGAGCGAGCACAAACCGTGTTTGATTTAGAGTTCCAACTACATGTATCCATATAGGAGAAAACAGTGAAACCTAAAAATTAAAACGTTTACTGCAAACGAACGGTTTAACCTAGAAGAACGAAATTTGGTGAGCCAAGTGGGATTGGTGTACTGATCATTACCTGCAAGTATCATCAAGATTGGATGAAAAAATGTTTGCTGAGATTTCAGGAAACTCGTAGATTTTTCGAAGCTTGGCAACCCCTATCAATGAAAGTTATTCTCCTCAGTCTCTGTTTGGGGCTACTTCAATATGAAACAAACCAAGCGATAGAACTTGGAACTACTTTATTCTGCCAAGTTTCAAAGAGCAAGCACAAACCATGTTTGATTTAGACTTCCAAATACATGTATCCATATAGGAGAAAACAGAGTGAAACCTAAAAATGAAAATGGTTACTGCAAACGAACGGTTTATCCTAGAAGAAGGAAATTTGGTGAGAAATATTGGATTGGTGTACTGATGATTACCTGCAAGTATCATCAATATTGGGTGAAAAAATGTTTGCTGAGATTTCAGGAAACTCGTAGTTTTTTGGAGGCTTCACAACCCCTTGCAATTAAAGTGATTTTCGTCAGGCTCTGCTTGTGGCTACTTCAATAGGAAACTAACCATAGCGAGAGAACTTGGAACTACATTATTGTGCCAAGTTTCAAAGAGCTAGCACAAACCGTGTTTGATTTAGAGTTCAATCTACATGTATCCATATAGGAGAAAACAGAGTGAAACCCAAAAATGAAAACGGTTACTGCAAACGGATGGTTTAACCTAGAAGAACGAAATTCGGTGAGCCAAGTTGGACTGGTGTACTGATCACTACCTGCTAGTATCATCAAGATTGGGTGAATAATGATTGCTGACTTTTCAGGAAACTAGAAGTTTTTTGGAAGCTTGGCATCCCCTTTCAATGAAAGTGATTCTCGTCAGTCTCTGCTTGGGCCTACTGCAATAGAAAACAAACCAAATCGATACAACTTGGAAATACTTTATTGTGCCAAGTTTTAAAGAGCGAGCACAAACCGTGTTTGATTTAGAGTTCAATCTGCATGTATCCATATAGGAGAAAACAGTGAAACCTAAAAATTAAAACGGTTACTGCAAACAAACGGTTTAACCTAGAAGAACGAAATTTGGTGAGCCAAGTGGGATTGGTGTACTGATCATTACCTGCAAGTATCATCAAGATTGGATGAAAAAAATGTTTGCTGAGATTTCAGGAAACTCGTTGATTTGTCGAAGCTTGGCAACCCCTTTCAATGAAAGTGATTCTCGTCAGTCTCTGTTTGGTTCTACTTCAATATGAAACAAACCAAGGGATAGAACTTGGAACTACTTTATTCTGCCACGTTTCAAAGAGCAAGCACAAACCATGTTTGATTTAGACTTCCAAATACATGTATCCATATAGGAGAAAACAGAGTGAAACCTAAAAATGAAAATGGTTACTGCAAACGAACGGTTTATCCTAGAAGAAGGAAATTTGGTGAGAAATATTGGATTGGTGTACTGATTATTACCTGCAAGTATCATCAAGATTGGGTGCAAAAATATTTGCTGAGATTTCAGGAAACTCGTAGATTTTTGGAAGCTTGGCAACCCCTTTGAATGAAAGTGATTCTCTACAGTCTCTGCTTGGGGCTACTTCAATAGGAAACAAACCATAGCGATAGAACTTGGAACTACTTTACTGTGACAAATTTCATAGAGCTAGCACAAACCGTGTTTGATTTAGAGTTCCAACTACATGTATCCATATAGGAGAAAACAGAGTGAAACCCAAAAATGAAAACGGTTACTGCAAACGAACGATTTAACCTAGAAGAACGAAATTTGATTGTTGAACTGATCAGCACCTGAAAGTATCATCAAGATTGGGTGAAAAAATGTTTGCTGAGATTTGAGGAAACTCGTAGTTTTGGGGAAGCCTGGCAACCCCTTTAAATGAAAGGGATTTTGGCAAGCCTCTCGTTGGGGCTACATCAATAGGAAACAAACCATAGAAATAGAACTTGGAACTACTTTATTGTGCCAAGGTTCAAAGAGCTAGCACAAACCGTGTTTTTTTTATACTTCCAACCACATGTATCCATACAGGAGAAAACAGAGTGAAATGTAAAAATGAAAAGGGATACTGCAAATGAACGGTTTAACCTAGAAGATCGAAAGTTGGTGACCCAAGTGGGATTGGTGTACTGATCATTACTTGAAATTATCATCAAGATTGGGTGAAAAAATGTTTGCTGAGATTTCAGGAAACTCGTAGTTTTCGGGAAGCTTGGCAAAACCTTTCAATGAAAGTGATTTTCGACAGTCTCTGCTTGGGGCTACATCAGTAGAAAACAAAGCATAGAGTTAGAACTTGGAACTAAATTATTGTGCCATGTTTGAAAGAGCTAGCACAAACCGTGTTTGATTTAGAGTTCCAACTACATGTATTTATATAGGAGAAAACTTAGTGAAAGCCAAAAATGTAAACGGTTAATGCAAAGGAACGGTTTAACCTAGAAGAACGAAATTTGGTGAGCCAGGAGGGATTGGTGTACTGATCATTACCTGAAAGTATCATCAAGAATTGGTTAAAAAATGTTTGCTGAGATTTAAGGAAACTTGTAGTTTTGGGGATGCTTGGCAAATCCTTTCAATGAAAGTTCTTTTGGCCAATCTCTGCTTGGGGCTCCATTCATAGGAAACAAACCATAGAGAGAGAACTTGGAACTAATTTATTGTGCCAAGGTTCAAAGAGCTAGTAAAAATGTGTTTGATTTAGAGTTCCAACATCATGTATCCATATAGGAGAAATCAGAGTGAAACGTAAAAATGAAAACGGTTACTGCAAACAAACGGTTTAACCTAGAAGAACGAAATTTGGTGAGCCAAGTGGGTTTGTGAAATGATCATTAACTAAAAGTATCATCAAGATTGGGTGAAAAAATGCTTGCTGAGATTTCAGGAAACTTGTTGTATTGGGGAAGCTTGGCAACCCCTTTCAATGAAAGTGATTTTTGCCAGTCTCGGCTAGTGGCTCCATCAATAGAAAACAAACCATAGAGATAGAACTTGGAACTACTTTATTGTGAGAAGTTTCAAAGAGCTAGCACAAACCGTGTTTTATTGAGACTTCCAACTACATGTATCCATATAGAAGAAAACAGAGTGAAACGTAAAAATTTAAAACGGTTACTGCAAACGAACGGTTTAACCTAGAAGAACGAAATTTGGTGAGCCAAGTGGGATTCGTGAAATGATCATGATCTAAAGTACTATCAATATTGGGTGAAAAAATGTTTGCTGAGATTTCAGGAAACTCATAGTTTTGGGAAAGCTTGGCAACAGCTTTCAATGAAAGTGATTTTGGTCAGTCTCTGCTTGGGGCTACATCAATAGGAAACAAACCATAGAGATACAACTTGTAACCACATTATTGTGCAGCGTTACAAATAGATAGCACAAAGCGTTTTTGAATTAGAGTTCCAAATACATGTATCCATATAGGAGAAAACAGAGTGATACACAAAAATGAAAAGGGTTACTGCAAATGAACGGTTAAACCTAGAAGAACGAAATTTGGTGAGCCAAGAGGGATTGGTGTAATAATCATTACCTGAAAGTATCATCAAGATTGGGTGAAAAAATGTTTACTGAGATCTCAGGACACTCGTCATTTTCGGGAAGCTTGGAAACGCCTTTCAATGATAGTGATTTTGGCCACTCTCTGCTTGGGGCTACATCAATAGGAAACAAACCATAGAAATAGATCTTGGAACTACTTTATTGTGCCAAGTTTCAAAGAGCAAGCACAAACCGTGTTTGATTTAGAGTTCCATAGACATGTATCCATATAGGAGAAAACAGAGTGAAACCTAAAAATGAAAACAGTTACTTCAAACGAACGGTTTAACCTAGAAGAACGAAATTTGGTGAGCCAAGTGGGATTGTTGTACTCATCATTACCTTAAAGTATCATCAAGATTGGGTGAAAAAATGTTTGCTGAGATTTCAAGAAACTCGTAGTTTTGGGGAAGCTTGGAAATGCCTTTCAATGAAAGTGATTTTGGCCAGTCTCTGCTTGGGGCTACATCAATACAAAACAAATCATAGAGATAGAACTTGGAACTACTTTATTGTGCTAAGGTTGAAAGAGCTAGCACAAACCGTGTTTGATTTAGAGTTCCAACTACATGTATCCATATGGGAGAAAACAGTGTGAAACCTAAAAATGAAAACGGTTACTGCAAACAAACGGTTTAACCTAGAAGAACGAAATTTGGTGAGCCAAGTGGGATTAGTGAACTGATCATCACCTGAGAGTATCATCAAGATTGGGTGAAAAAACTTTGCTGATATTTCAAGAAACTCGTAGTTTTGGGGAAGCTTGGCAACCCCTTTCAATCAAAGAGATTTTGGCCAGTCTCTGCATGGGACTACATCAAAGAAAAAAAAAATCATAATGACAGAATTTGCAACTACTTTATTGTGCCAAGTTTCAAAGAACTGGCACAAACTTATAGTTACAACTACAAGTATCTTATAGCAGAACACAGAGTGAAATGTAAACATGAAAACGGTTACTGAAAACGAACGGTTTAACCGTTCGTAGTTTTTTGGAAGCTTGGCATTCAATGAAATTGATTCTCGTCAGTCTCTGCTTGGGGCTATTTCAATAGGAAACAAACCATAGCGAGAGAACTTGGAACTACTTTATTGTGCCAAGTTTCAAAGCGCTAGCACAAACCGTGTTTGATTTAGAGTTCAATCTACATGTATCCGTATCGGAGAAAACAGAGTGAAACCTAAAAATGAAAACGGTTACTGCAAACGAATGGTTTAAGCTAGAAGAACGAAATTTGGTGAGCTAAGTGGGATTGGTGTACTGATTGTTACTTTCAGGTATCATCAAGTTTTGGTGAAAAAATGTTTGCTGAGATTTCAGGGAACTCGTAGTTTTTTGGAAGCTTGGCAACCGCTTTCACTTAAAGTGATTCTCGTCTGTCTCTGCTTGGGGCTTCTACAATAGCAAACACACCATACCCATAGGAAGTGGAATTACTTTATTGTGCCAAGTTTCAAAGATCTAGAACAAACCGTGTTTGATTTAGATTTCAATCTACATGAATCCATATAGGAGAAAACAGAGTGAAACCTAAAAATGAAAACGGTTACTGCAAACGAACGGTTTAACCTAGAAGATCGAAATTTGGTGAGCCAAGTGGTATTGGTGTACTGATAATTACCTGCAAGTACCATCAAGATTGGGTGAAAACATTTTTGCTGTGATTTCAGGAAACTGGTAGTTTTTTGGAAGCTTGGCAACCCCTTTCAATGAAAGTGATTCTCGTCAATCTCTGCTCGGGGCTACTTCAATAGGAAACAAACCATAGCCATAGAACTTGGAACTACTTTATTATGCCAAGTTTCAAAGAGCTACCACAAACCGTGTTTGATTTAGAGTTCCAATTATATGTATACATATAGGAGAAAACAGAGTGAAACCTAAAAATTAAAATTGTTACTGCAACCAAACTGTTTAAACTAGAAGAACGAAAAATGGTGAGCCAAGTGGTATTGGTGTACTGATCATTACCTGCAAGTATCATCAAGATTGGGGAAAAAATGTTTGCTGAGCTTTCAGGAAACTCGTAGTTTTTCGGCAGCTTGGGAACCCCTTTCAATGAAAGTGATTCTCGTCAGTCTCTGCTTCGGGCTACTTCAATAGGAACCAAACCATCGCGATAGACCTTGGTTCTACATTATTGTACCAAGTTTCAAAGAGCTAGCAGAAGTCGTGTTTGATTTAGAGATCAATCTACATGTATCCATATAGGAGAAAAGAGAGTGAAACCTAAAAATAAAAACGGTTTCTGCAAACGAACGGTTTAAACTAGAACAACGAAATTAGGTGAGCCAAGTCAGATTGGTGTACTGATCATTACCTGCAAGTATCATAAAGATTGGGTGTAAAAATGTTTGCTGAGATTTCAGGAAACTCGTAGATTTCTTGAAGCTTGGCAACCCCTTTCAATGAAAGTGATTTTCGTCAGGTTCTGCTTAGAGCTACATCAGTAGGAAACAAACCACAGTGATAGAACTTGGAACTACTTTATTGTGCCAAGTTTCAAAGGGCTAGCACAAACCGTGTTTGATTTAGAGTTCAATCTACATGGATCCATATATTAGAAAACAGATTGAAACCTAAAAGTGAGAAGGTTTACTGCAAATGAACGGTTTAACCTAGAAGAACAAAATTTGGTGAGCCAAGTGGGATTGGTGTACTGATCATTACCTGCAAATATCATCAAGATTGGGTGAAAAAATGTTGGTTGAGATTTCAGGAAACTAATAGTTTTTTGGAACATTGGAAACCCCTTTCAATGAAAGTGATATTCGTCAGTGTCTGCATAGGGTTACATCAATAGGAAACAAACCATAGAGATAGAACTTGGAAGTACTTTATTGTGTCAAGTTTGAAAGACCTAGCACAAACCGTGTTTGATTTACATTTTCAAATACATGTATCCATATAGGAGAAAACAGTGTGAAACCTAAAAATGAAACGATCTCAGCAAACAAATGGTTTAACCCAGAAGAACGAAATATGGTGAGCCATGTGGGAATGGTGTACTGATCATTACCTGAAAGATTCATCAAGATTGGGTGAAAAATTGTTTGCTGAGAATTCAGGAAACTCCTAGTTTTGAGGAAGCTTGGCAACCCTTTTCAAAGAAAGTGATATTCTCAGTCTCTGCTTGCGGCTATATCAATTGGAAACAAAGCACAGATAAAGAATTTCGCACTACTTCATTGTGCATAGTTTCAAGGAGCTAGCACAAACCGTATTTGATTTACAGTTCCAACTAGATGTATCCATATAGGAGAAAACAGAGTGAAACCTAAAATGAAAAGGGTCACTGCAAATGAATTGTTTAACCTAGAAGAATGAAATTTGGTGAGCAGGGTGGGAATTTTGTACTGATCATTACCTGAAAGTATCATCAAGATTGGGTGAAAAAATGTAGGCTGAGATTTCAGGAATCTCATAGTTTTGGGGAAGCTTGGCAACCCCTTTCAATGAAAGTGACTTTCGCAAGTCTCTGCATAGGGCTACATCAATAGGAAACAAACAATAGAGATAGAACTTGGAACTACTTTATTGTGTTAAGTTTCAAAGAGCTAGCACAAACCGTGTTTGATTAGAGTTCCAACTACGTGTATCCATATGGGAGAAAACAGTGTGAAACCTAAAACTGAAAATGGTCACAGCAAACGAACAGTTTACCCTAGAAGAACGAAATTTGGTGAGCCAAGTGGGAATGGTGTACTGATCATTACCTGAAAGTATCATCAAGATTGGGTTAAAAAAATGTTTGCTGAGATTTCAGGAAACTCGTATTTTGAGGAAGCTTGGCAACCCCTTTCAATGAAAGTGATTTTCCTCATTCTTTCCTTTGGGCTATATCAATAGGAAAAAAACCGTAGACAATGAACTTGGAACTACTTTATTGTGCATAGTTTCAAAGAGCTAGCACAAACCGTGTTTGATACAGCTACATGTATCCATATAGGAGAAATCAGAGTGAAACCTAAAAATGAAAACGGTCACAGGAAACGAACGGTTTAACCTAGAAGAACGAAATTTGGTGAGCCAAGTGGGATTGGTGTACTGATCATTACCTGAAAGTATCATCATGATTGGGTGAAAAAATGTTTGCTGACATTTAAGGAAACTCGTAGTTTTGGGGAAGCTTGGCAACCCCTTTCAATATAAGTGACTTTTGCAAGTCTCTGCATAGGGCTACATCAATAGGAAACAAACCATAGAGATAGAACTTGGAACTACTTTATTGTGTCAAGTTTCACAGAGCTAGCACAAACCGTGTTTGATTTAGAGTTCCAACTACATGTATCCATATAGGAGAAAAGAGAGTGAAACCTAAAAATGAAAACGGTCACAGCAAACGAACGGTTCAACCTAGAAGAACGAAATTTGGTGAGCCAAGTGGGAATGGTGTATTGATCAATACATGAATGTGTCATCAAGATTGGGTGAAAAAATGTTTGCTGAGATTTCAGGAAACTCGTAGTTTTTTGGAAGATTGGCAACCCCTTTAAATGTAAGTGATTTTCGTAGGTCTCTGCTTAGGGCTACATCAGTAGGAAACAAACCATAGAGATAGAACTTGGAACTTCATTATTGTGTCAAGCTTGAAAGATCTATCACAAACCGTGTTTGATTTACATTTCCAACTACATGTATCCATATAGGAGAAAACAGTGTGAAACCTAAAAAGGAAACGATCTCAGCTAACAAATGGTTTAACTTAGAAGAATGAAATATGGTGAGCCATGTGGGAATGGTGTACTGATCATTACCTGAAAGATTCATCAAGATTGGGTGAAAAATTGTTTGCTGAGAATTCAGGAAACTCCTAGTTTTGAGGAAGCTTGGCAACCCTTTTCAAAGAAAGTGATTTTCTCAGTCTCTGCTTGCGGCTATATCAATCGGAAACAAAGCACAGATAAAGAATTTCAAACTACTTCATTGTGCATAGTTTCAAAGAGCTAGCACAAACCGTGTTTGATTTAGAGGTCCAACTACATGTATCCATATAGGAGAAAACAGAGTGAAACCTAAAATGAATATGGTCACTGCAAACGAACGGTTTAACCTAGAAGAACAAAATTTGGTGAGCAGGGTGGTAATGGTGTACTGATCATTACCTGAAAGTATCATCAAGATTGGGTGAAAAAATGTTTGCTGAGATTTCAGGAAACTCATAGTTTTTTTGGAACATTGGCAACCCCTTTCAATTAAAGTGATTTTCTTCAGTCTCTGCTTGTGGCTACATCAATAGGAAACAAACCATAGAGATAGAACTTGGAACTTCTTTATTGTGCCAAGTTTCAAGTGCCTAGCACAAACCGTTTTCGATTTAGAGGTCCAACTACATGTATACATATAGGAGAAAACAGAGTGAAATGTAAAAATGAAAAGCGTTACTGCAAATGAACCGTTTAACCTAGAAGAACGAAATTTGGTGAGCCAAGTGGGATTTTTGTACTGATGATTACCTTAAAGTATCATCAAGATTGGGTTAAAAAAATGTTTTCAGATATTTCAGGAAACTCGTAGTTTTGGGGAAGCTTGGCATCCCGTTTCAATGAAAGTGATTTTCGTCAGTCTCTGCTTGTGGCTAAATCAGTAGGAAAAAACCATAGAGATAGAATGTTGAACTACTTTATTGTACCAAGTTGCAAATGGCTAGCACAAACCGTGTTTGATTTAGAGTTCCAACTACATGTATCCATAAAGGAGAAAACAGAGTGAAACCTAAAAAGGAAAACGGTTACTGTAAAACGAACAGTTTAACTTAGAAGAACGAAATTTGGTGAACAAAGTGGCATTGGTAAACTGATCATTACCTGAAAGTATCATCAAAATTGGGTGAAAAAATGTTCGCGGAGATTTCAGGAAACTCGTCGTTTTCAGGAAGCTTGGCAACCCCTTTCAATGAAAGTGATTTTCGTCAGTCTCTGCTTGGGGCTACATCAATAGGAAACAAACCATAGAGATAGATCTTGGAACTACTTTATTGTGTCAAGTTACTAAGAACTAGCACAATCCGTGTGTGATTTAGAGTTCCAACTACATGTATCCATATAGGAGAAAACACAGTGAAACCTAGAAATGAAAAAGGTCACAGCAATCGAACGGTTTAACCTAGAAGAACGAAATTTGGTGAGACAAGTGGGAATGGTCTACTGATCATTACCTGAAAGTATTATCAAGATTAGGTGAAAAAATATTTGCTGAGATTTCAGGAAACTCATAGTTTTGAGGAAGCTTGGCAACCCCTTTCAATAAAAGTGATTTTCCTCAGTCTCTGCTTGGGGCTATATCAATAGGAAACAAACCATTGATATAGAACTTGGAGCTACTTTATTGTGCATAGTTTCAAAGAGCTAGTACAAACCGTATTTGATTTAGAGTTCCAACTACATGTATTCTTATAGAAGAAAACACAGTGAAATCTAAAAATGAAAACTGTCATTGCAAACGAATGGTAAAAACTAGAAGAACGAAATTTGGTGAGCCAAGTGGGATTGGTATACTGACCATCACCTGAAAGTATCATCAAGATTGGGTGAAAAAATGTTTTCTGAAATTTCAGGAAACTCGTAGTTTTTTCGAAGATTGGCAAACCCTTTGAAAGAAAGTGATTTTCGCTAGTCTCTGCTTACAGCTACATAAATAGGAAACAAACCATAGATATATATCTTGGAACTCCTTTATTGTCTCAAGTTTCAAAGAGCTACCACAAACCATGTTTGATTTAGAGTTCCAACTACGTGTATCCATATGGGAGAAAACAGTGTGAAACCTAAAAATGAAAACTGTCAAAGCAAATGAACGGTTTAACCTAGAAGAACGATATTTGGTGAGCCAAGTAGGAATGGTGCACTGTTCGTTACCTGAAAGTATCATCAAGATTGGGTGAAAAAATTTTTGCTTTGATTTCAGGAAACTCGTAGTTTTGAGGAAGCTTGGCAACCCCATTCAATGAAAGTGATTTTCGCCAGTCTCTACATAGGGCTACATCAATAGGAAACAAACCATACATATAGAACTTGGAACTTCTTTATTGTATCAAGTTTCAAAGAGCTAGCACAAACCGTGTTTGATTTAGAGTTCCAAAAACATGTATCCTTATAGGAGAAAACACAGTGAAACCTACAAATGAAAACGGTCACTGAAAACACACGGTTTAACTTAGAAAAACGAAATTTGGTGAGCCAAGTGGGATTGGTGTACTGATCATTACCTGAAAGTATGATCACGATTGGGTGAAAAAAAAAAAAAAAAACCTTGAACAGAATATTCAAGAACTTTGGGATAATATCAAAAGACCAAACTTAAGAGTCATTGGGATACAGGAAGGCACAGAGCTCCAAACCAAAGGATTAAGCAATCTATTCAGTGAAATAATACAAGAAAACTTCCCAGACTTGAAGAATGAGACAAAATCCCAAATCCTAGAAGCCTACAGGACGCCGAATGTGCAAAATCATAAGAGATCCACACCTAGACACATTATAATGAAGATGTCCAACATACAGAATAAGGAGAGAATTTTAAAAGCTACAAGGGAAAGGAAACAGATTACATTTAGGGGTAAACCAATCAGGATAACAGCTGATCTCTCAACACAGACTCTAAAAGCTAGAAGATCCTGGAATAACATATTTCAAACGCTAAAAGAAAATGGGTTCCAACCAAGAATCGGGTATCCCGCGAAATTAAGCTTCAGGATGGAAGATGAAATTAAAACATTCCACGACAAACCAAAGTTAAAGAATTTGCAGCTAGAAAACCATCTCTTCAAAAAATCCTTGGCAAAACACTACAGGAAGAGGAAATGGAAAACAACAATGAAAACCAACAGTGGGAGGTAGGACAGTAAAGGGGGGAAAATAATCAAAGAGGAACACAAATCAGGTTTAATAGCATTAATAAACAAACTACGGCTGGAAGAACAAACCATATCTCAATAATAACCCTAAATGTTAATGGCTTAAACTCACCAATTAAGAGACACAGGCTAGTTGAATGGTTCACAAAACAAGACCCAACAATATGCTGCCTGCAGGAGACGCATTTGATAGGAAAAGATATACATAGACTGAAGGTGAAAGGTTGGGAAAAATCATATCACTCATTTGGACTGCGGAAACATGCAGGAGTGTCCATACTCATATCAAATAAAATAGATTTCAAGCCAAAGTTAATCAAAAGGGATAAAGAGGGACACTACATACTGCTCAAGGGAACCATACACCAATTAGACATAACAATCATAAATATATATGCCCCAAACAACGGGGCTGCTATGTTCATCAAGCAAACTCTTCTCAAGTTCAAGAATCTAATAGACCACCATACAATAATCATGGGAGACTTTAACACACCTCTCTCACCACTGGAAAGATCTTCCAAACAAAAGCTGAATAAGGAAACTATAGAACTCAATAATACAATTAACAACCTAGACTTAATTGACACATATAGAATATACCACCCAACATCAAGCAGCTACACTTTTTTTCTCAGCAGCACATGGATCCTTCTCAAAAATAGATCATATATTACGTCACAGGGAAACTCTTAGTCAATATAAAGGAGTAGAGATAATACCATGCATCTTATCTGATCACAATGGAATGAAACTGAAAATCAACGATAAAAGAAGGAAGGAAAAATCATGCATCACTTGGAGAATGAACAATAGGTTACTGAATGATCACTGGGTTTTAGAAGACATCAAGGAGGAAATTAAAAAATTCTTAGAGTTAAATGAAAACACAGACACAACATCTCGGAATCCATGGGAGACATTGAAAGCAGTTCTAAGAGGAAAATTCATTGCTTGGAGCGCATTCCTTAAAAAAAGAAAAAAACAACAAATAAATGATCTCATACTTCATCTCAAAATCCTAGAAAAAGAAGAGCAAAACAACAGCAAAAGAAGTAGAAGGCAAGAAATAATTAAAATCAGAGCTGAAATTAATGAAATCGAAACAAAAGAAACAATTGAAAAAATTGACAAAACTAAAAGTTGGTTCTTTGAAAAAATAAATAAAATTGACAGACCCTTAGCCATGCTAATGAAGAGAAGAAGAGAGAGAACTCACATTACCAGCATACGGGATGAAAGAGGCAATATCACAACAGACACTTCAGAAATACAGAAGATAATCAGAAATTATTTTGAATCCTTATACTCCAATAAAATAGAAGATAGTGAAGGCATCGATAAATTTCTTAAGTCATATAATCTGCCCAGATTGAGTCAGGAGGATATAGACAACCTAAACAGACCAATATCAATTGAGGAAATAGAAGAAATCATCAAAAGATTACCATCTAAGAAAAGCCCAGGACCGGACGGGTATAGAGCAGAGTTTTACAAAACCTTTAAAGAGGAACTAATACCAATACTTTTCAAGCTATTTCAGGAAATAGAAAAAGAGGGAGAACTACCAAATTCATTCTACGAGGCTAACATCACCCTGATTCCGAAACCAGACAAAGACACTTCAAAGAAAGAAAACTACAGACCAATATCTCTAATGAACCTAGATGCAAAAATCCTCAATAAAATTCTGGTGAATCGGATACAAAAACATATCAAAAAAATTGTGCACCATGATCAAGTAGGATTCATCCCTGGTATGCAAGGTTGGTTCAATATACGGAAATCAATAAATGTTATTCACCACATCAATAGACTTAAAAATAAGAACCATATGATCATCTCGATAGATGCGGAAAAAGCATTCGACAAAGTACAGCTTCCCTTTATGTTCAAAACTCTGGAAAAACTAGGGATAACAGGAACATACCTCAACATTGTAAAAGCAATTTATGCTAAGCCTCAGGCTAGCATCATTCTGAATGGAGAAAAATTGAAGGCATTCCCTCTAAGATCAGGGATGCCCTCTTTCACCACTTCTGTTCAACATAGTTCTCGAAACACTGGCCAGAGCAATTAGACAGACGAAAGAAATTAAAGGCATAAAAATAGGAAAAGAAGAACTTAAATTATCACTATTTGCAGATGACATGATTCTATACCTAGCAGACCCAAAAGGGTCTACAAAGAAACTATTAGAGATAATAAATGAATTCAGCAAAGTGGCAGGTTATAAAATCAACACGCATAAATCAAAGGCATTCCTGTATATCAGTGACAAATACTCTGAAATGGAAACGAGGACAACCACGCCGTTCACAATATCCTCAAAAAGAATAAAATACTTGGGAATCAACCTAACAAAAGAGGTGAAAGACTTATACAATGAAAACTACAGAACCCTAAAAAGAGAAATCAAAGAAGACCTTAGAAGATGGAAAAGCATATCCTGTTCATGAATAGGCAGAACTAACATCATCAAAATGGCGATATTACCAAAAGTTCTCTATAGGTTTAATGCAATGCCAATCAAAATCCCAACGGCATTTCTTGTAGAAATGGAGAAAGCAATCATGAAATTCATATGGAAGAATAAAAGACCCAGAATAGCAAAAACAATACTAAGCAGGAAGTGTGAATCAGGTGGTATAGCGATTCCAGATCTCAAACTATACTACAGAGCAATAGTAACAAAAACAGCATGGTACTGGTACCAAAACAGGCGGGTGGACCAATGGTACAGAATAGAGGACACAGAAACAAACCCACAAAACTACAACTTCCTTATATTTGATAAAGGGGCTAAAAGCATGCAATGGAGGAAGGATAGCATCTTCAACAAATGGTGCTGGGAAAACTGGAAATCCATATGCAACAAAATGAATCTGAATCCCTTTCTCTCGCCAAGCACAAAAGTTAACTCAAAATGGATCAAGGAGCTTGATATCAAATCAGAGACACGGCATGTGATAGAAGAAAAAGTTGGCTACGACCTACATGCTGTGGGGTCAGGCTCCAAATTCCTCAATAGGACACCCATAGCACAAGAGTTAACATCTAGAATCAACAAATGGCACTTACTTAAACTAAAAAGTTTTTTCTCAGCAAAAGAAACAATAAGAGAGGTAAATAGGGAGCCTACATCATGGGAACAAATCTTTACTCCTCACACTTCAGATAGAGCCCTAATATCCAGAATATATAAAGAACTCAGAAAATTAGACAATAAGATAACAAATAACCCAATCAACAAATGGGCCAAGGACTTGAATAGACACTTCTCAGAGGAGGACATACAATCAATCATTAAGTACATGAAAAAATGCTCACCATCGCTAGCAGTCAGAGAAATGCAAATCAAAACCACCCTAAGATACCATCTCACTCCAGTAAGATTGGCAGCCATTATGAAGTCGAACAACAATAAGTGCTGGCGAGGTTGTGGGGAAAAGGGTACACTTGTACATTGTTGGTGGGACTGCAAATTGGTGCAGCCAATTGGGAAAGCAGTATGGAGATTTCTTGGAAAGCTGGGAATGGAACCACCATTTGACCCAGCCATTCCCCTTCTCGGTCTATTCCCTAAAGACCTAAAAAGAGCATGCTACAGGGACACTGCTACATCGATGTTCATAGCAGCACAATTCACAATAGCAAGACTGTGGAATCAACCCAGATGCCCTTCAATAGACGAATGGATAAAAAAATGTGGCATTTATACACAATGGAGTATTACTCTGCAGTAAAAAATGACAAAATCATAGAATTTGGTGGGAAATGGATGGCATTAGAGCAGATTATGTTAAGAGAAGCTAGCCAAGCCCTAAAAAACAAATGCCAAATGTCTCCTTTGATATAAGGAGAGTAACTAAGA
The DNA here is from genome assembly GCF_045843805.1 of Urocitellus parryii. Taxonomy (NCBI): domain Eukaryota; kingdom Metazoa; phylum Chordata; class Mammalia; order Rodentia; family Sciuridae; genus Urocitellus; species Urocitellus parryii. The sequence continues at coordinate 94,624 of NW_027552868.1, read as the reverse complement.
ACAGACTAGGGAAGAAGAGCATGAGAAGAAGACCAACATTAAACAAGGATGAGAGGTGGGAGGGAAAGGGAGAGAGAAGGGAAATTGCATGGAAATGGAAGGAGACCCTCAGGGTTATACTAAATTACATAGAAGAGGAAGTGAGGGGAAAGGGAAAAACAGTACAAGGGGGAGGAATGAATTACAGTAGTGGGGGTAGAGAGAGAAGAGGGGAGGGGAGGGGAGGGGAGGGGGGATAGTAGAGGATAGGAAAGTCAGCAGAATACAACAGACATGAGTTTATCAATATGTAAAGCAATGAAGTGTAACTGATGTGATTCTGCAAGCTGTATACGGGGTAAAATGGGAGCTCATAACCCACTTGAATCAAAATGTGAACAACCAACATTAAAAAAATAAATTAAAAAAAATAAGAATCAGTGTGCTTCTGGCACACAGGAAATATGTCCTGGGGCCCCCAGCAACAAAGAGAATCACCTGTCAAATGCTGGGACATGAGATTCCCAAAGGGTGAAATGTTCAAAACGAAAAAAAAAAAAAAAGAAACAAAACTGATAATCGTCCTGAATGAATTTTTGCAAACATAAAGTACATAGCTTAGACCTTGATATGTTGTAAATAATTTGGAGTGGTAAAAACAGATGCATTATTTAAAGATCTACTTTTCCGGTGTTAGGAAGATTCATTTGTATATTTGGGGTTTTGCCAAGTTGAATTCATTGATGAAAAGAATAACAAATGGTGGAGAATAAAACAAAGGAAATCACATATGGTGCCACTAAGGGAGAGAACAGTATTTTGCCATTTGTTCCTAGGATTGTGGCTGCTCCTCCAAGACCCTGGCTACAGTGATCCACCAACTGCATTGTAATTGAAAAATCAAGGGAGATTAGCCCTAACATTTCTTTTCTTTTTTTAATTGCTGGAACATTTTTTATTTTAGATACTCACAGACACTTCTTGGTTCTCTATTGCTGGGTAAAAAATTACCAGAAACATAACTGTTTAAACCAATACCAATTTAAAGCCCACTTTTTAATAGGTCACAGGCTGTACATGACTAAGTTCTATATTCAGGGTATCTCAAGATTTATATTAAGGTCTTACTTGGATTTAATTTGCGTTGGAAGCTCTGAGGAAAAAATCTGTTTCAAAATTCTTTTTTTTTAACCAGGATTTGAACCTAGAGGCACTTAAACATTGAGCCACATCCCCAGCCCTTTTTATTTTTTATTTTGAGACATTAGCCCTAACATTTATTAATTAAAATAATAATTAAAATAAAATAATAATTGTAATATCAAGACCATGAATGAGACAGGTCCCTTTATCCCCAGAATATGTGAATAGACAAAGAGAGAGAATGGGACGTAATGAGTTCTACTTCACTTAACGTAATTACATCCTCGACTTCCCACATTTCAACCTCTACTTGGCTTTTGAAGATGATACTTACCAGGATCTGCTTATTGACAAGGCCACTGCAGGAAATGGGATTCTTGTCCTGGATGTGTATTATGATTGACAGTGTAATCTGCAAGAATGTTGTGGTGTCAGGAATGCCAGGAGATATGTGAGATTACTACATTGCCTACCAGGCCTTTATTAATTATGATAGAGTTCCAGGTATTGAGAAGCAAAACTGTGCAGGATAGAGTGAGCCCTTTTTCTTAATATCTGGAATAAAATTTTACTAGAGTCAAAAAAAAAAAAAGATTGGGTGAAAAAATGTTTGCTGAGATTTCAGGAAACTCGTAGTTTTGGGGAAGCTTGGCAACCCTTTTCAATGAAAGTGATATTCTTCAGTCTCTGCTTGGGGCTATATCAATAGGAAACAAACCATAGATATACAACTTGGAACTACTTTATTTTGCTTGGATTCAAAGAGCTAGCACAGACCGTGTTTGATTTAGAGTTCCAACTACATGTATCCATATAGGAGAAAACACAGTGAAACCTAAAAATGAAAACGGTCACTGCAAAGGAACGCTTTAACCTAGAATAACAAAATCTGGGGAGCCAAGTGGGATTTGTGTCCTGATCATTACCTGAAAGTATCATCAAGATTGGGTTAAAAAATGTTTGGTGAGACTTCAGGAAACTCGTAGTTTTGGGGAAGCTTGGCAACCCCTTTCAATGAAAGTGATTATCCTCAGTCTCTGCTTGGGGCTATATCAATAGGAAACAAACAACAGAGATAAAACTTGGAACTACTTTATTGTTTCGAGTTTTGAACAGCTAGCACAAACCGTGTTTGATTTAGAGTTATAACTACATGTATCCATGTAGGAGAAAACACAGTAAAACTTAAAAATGAAAACGGTAACTGCAAACGAAAGGTTTAACGTAAAAGAGCGAAATTTGGTGAGCCAGGTGGGATGGGTGTGATGATCATTACATGAAAGTATCATCAAGATTGGGTGAAAAAATGTTTGCTAAGATTTCAGGAAACTCGTAGTTTTGGGGAAGCTTGGAAACCCCTTTCAATGATAGTCATTTTTTGCCAGTCTCTGCATAGGGCTACATCAATAGTAGACAAACCATAGAGATAGAACTTGGAACTACTTTATTGTGTCAAGTTGCAAAGAGCTGGCACAAACCGTGTTTGATTTAGAGTTCCAACTACAGATATCCATATAGGAGAAAACATAGTGAAAACTAAAAATGAAAACGGTCACAGCAAACGAACGATTAACATAGAAGAATGAAATTTGGTGAGCCAAGTGGGAATGGTGTACTGATCATTTTTTGAAAGTATCAACAAGATTGGGAAAAAAAAATGTTTGCTGAGATTTCAGGAAATTCGTAGTTTTGAGGAAGCTTGGCAACCCCTTTCAATGAAAGTGATTTTCCTCAGTCTCTGCTTGGGGCTATATCAATAGGAAACAAACCATTGATATAGAACTTGGAACAGCTTTACTGTGCATACTTTCAAAGAGCTAGCAAAAACCGTGTTTGATTTAGAGTTCCAACTACATGTATCCGTATAGGAGAAAAGAGAGTGAAACCTAAAAATGAAAGCGGTCACTGCAAACGAACAGTTTAACCTAGAAGAACGAAATTTGGTGAACCAGGTGGGATGGGTGTGATGATCATTACCTGAAAGTATCATCAAGATTGGGTGAAAAAATATATGCTGAGATTTCAGGAAACTCGTAGTTTTGGGGATGCTTGGCAACCCCTTTCAATGAAAGTGATTTTTGCCAGTCTCTGCATAGAGCTACATCAATAGAAAACAAACCATAGAGATAAAACATGGAACTACTTTATTGTGTCAAGGTTCAAAGAGATAGCACAAACCGTGTTTGATTTAGACTTCCAACTACATGTATCCATATAGGAGAATACACAGTGAAACCTAAAATTGAAAACGGTCACTGCAAACAAACGGTTTAACCTAGAGGAACAAAATTTGGTGAGCCAAGTGGCATTTTTGTACTGACCATTACCTGAAAGTATCATCAAGATTGGGTGAAAAAACATTTGCTGAGGTTTCAGGAAACTCTTAGTTTTGGGGAAGCTTGGCAACCCCTTTCAATGAAAGTGATTTTCGCCAGTCTCTGCATAGGACTACATCAATAGGAAACAAACCATAAAGATAGAACTTGGAACTACTTTATTGTGTCAAGTTGCAAAGAGCTGGCACAAACCGTGTTTGATTTAGAGTTCCAACAACATGTATCCATATAGGAGACAACCCAGTGAAACCTAAAAATGAAAACGGTCACAGCAAACGAACGGTTTAACCTAAAATGACAAAGTTTGGTGAGCCAAGTCGGAATGGTGTACTGATCATTTACTGAAAGTATCATCAAGATTGGGTGAAAAAATGTTTTCTGAGATTTCAGGAAACTCATAGTTTTGGGGAAGCTTGGCAACCCCTTTCAATGAAAATGATTTCTGCCAGTCTCTGCATAGGGCTACATCAATAGGAAACAAACCATAGAAATAGAACTTGGAATTACTTTATTGTGTCAATTTTCATGAGATAACACAAACCGTGTTTGATTTAGAGTTCCAACTACATGTATCCATATAGGACAAAACACAGTGAAATGTAAAAATGAAAATGGTCACTGCAAACGAACAGTTTAACCTAGAAGAACGAAATTTGGTGAGCCAGGTGGGATTGGTGTACTGAATATTACCTGAAAGTATCCTCAAGATTGGGTGAAAAAATGTTTGCTGAGATTTCAGAAAATCGTAGTTTTGGGGAAGCTTGGCAACCCCTTCAATGGAAGTGATTTTCCTCAGTCTCTGCTTGGGGCTATATCAATAGGAAACAAACCATAGATATACAACTTGGAACTACTTTTATTTTGCTTGCTTTCAAAGAGGTAGCAAAGACCGTGTTTGATTTAGAGTTCCAACTACATGTATCCAGATAGGAGAAAACACAGTGAAACCTAAAAATGAAAACGGTCACAGCAAACGAACGGTTTAACCTAGAAGAACGAAATTTGGTGAGCCAGGTGGTATTGGTGTACTCATCACTACCTGAAAGTATCATCAAGATTGGTTGAAAAAATGTTTGCTGAGATTTCAGGAAACTTGTAGTTTTGAGGAAACTTGGCAACCCCTTTCAATGAAAGTCATTTTCCTCAGTCTCTGCTTGGGGCTATATCAATAGGAAACAAACCATAGATACAGAACTTGGAACTACTTTATTGTGCATGGTTTCAAAGAGCTAGCACAAACCGTGTTTGATTTACAGTTCCAACTACATCTATCCATATAGGAGAAAACAGAGTGAAACCTAAAAATGAAAACGGTCACAGCAAACAAACGGTTTAACCTCGAAGAAGGAAATTTGGTGAACCAAGTTGGATTGGTGTACGGATCATTATCTGATAGTATCCTCAAGATTGGGTGAAAAAATGTTTGCTGAGATTTCATGAAACTCGTAGTTTTGGGGAAGCTTGTCAACCTTTTCAATGAAAGTGATTTTCGGCAGTCTCTGCATAGGGCTACATCAATAGGAAACAAACCATAGAGATATAACTTGGAACTATGTTATTGTGTCAAGTTTCAAAGAGCTAGCACAAACCGTGTTTGATTTAGAGTTCCAACTACATGAATCCATATAGGAGAAAACAGAGTGGAACCTAAAAATGAAAACGGTGACAGCAAACGAACTGTTTAACCTAGAAGAACGAAATTTGGTGAGCATTGTGGGAATGGTTTTCTGATCATTACCTGAAAGTATCATCAAGATTGGGTGAAAAAATGTGTCCTGAGATTTCAGGAAACTCGTAGTTTTGAGGAAGCTTGGCAACCCCTTTCAATGAATGTGATTTTCCTTAGTCTCTGCTTGGGGCTATATCAATAGGAAACAAAGCATAGATATAAAACTTGGAACTACTTTATTGTGCATGGTTTCAAAGAGCTAGCACCAACCGTGTTTGATTTACAGTTCCAACTACATCTATCAATATAGGAGAAAACAGAGTGAAACCTAAAAATGAAAACGGTCACAGCAAACAAACGGTTTAACCTAGAAGAAGGAAATTTGGTGAACCAAGTTGGATTGGTGTACGGATCATTATCTGATAGTATCCTCAAGATTGGGTGAAAAAATGTTTGCTGAGATTTCAGGAAACTCGTAGTTTTGGGGAAGCTTGTCAACCTTTTCAATGAAAGTGATTTTCGGCAGTCTCTGCATAGGGCTACATCAATAGGAAACAAACCATAGAGATATAACTTGGAACTATGTTATTGTGTCAAGTTTCAAAGAGCTAGCACTAACCGTGTTTGATTTAGAGTTCCAACTACATGAATCCATATAGGAGAAAACACAGTGAAACCTAAAAATGTAAACGATCACAGCAAATGAACCGTTTAACCTAGAAGAACGAAATTTGGATGCAACATGGCGGCCGGCGAGGAAGCAGCTATTCCAACGTCTCCACTTTAACGGGATAAGAAAGACCCATCTGAACAGCAGTAACCTACCTACGGAGGAACTTCTAGCATAATTCCCTTAAGAGGAGAGCAGCCGTGATCTGGTAGGTTTATTGGAAGTGACAGTTTGTCCCAGAGAAGTGGATCTTGGACGGCCACTCTGGCACAGAAGTCTAGTCCCGCAGCCATCAGCTGCCCGGCTACACAGGTGGCCCCGCGGCGGGACTGCAAACGAACGGTTTAACCAGAAGAAGGAAATTTAGTGAGCCAAGTGGGATTGGTGTACTGATCATTACCTGAAAGTATCATCAAGATTGGGTGAAAAAATGTTTGCCTAGATTTCAGGAAACTCGTAGTTTTTTGGAAGATTGGCAACCCTTTAAAAGTAAGTGATTTTCGCCAGTCTCTGCTTAGGGCTACATCAATAGGAAACAAACCATAGAGATAGAAATTGGAACTACTTTATTGTGCCAGTTTGAAAGATCTAGCACAAACCGTGTTTGATTTACATTTCCAACTACATGTATCCATATAGGAGAAAACAGTGTGAAACCTAAAAATGAAACGATCTCAGCAAACAAACGGTTTAACCTAGAAGAACGAAATTTGGTGAGCCAAGTTTGAATGGTGTACTGATCATTACCTGAAGGATTCATCAAGAATGGGTGAAAAAATGTTTGCTGAGATTTCAGGAAACTCCTAGTTTTGAGGAAGATTGGCAACCCCTTTCAATGAAAGTGATTTTCTCAGTCTCTGCTTGTGGCTATATCAATAGGAAACAAAGCACAGATAATGAATTTTGAACTACTTTATTGTGCATAGTTTCAAAGAGATAGCACAAACGGTGTTTCATTTAGAGTTCCAACTACATGTATCCATATAGGAGAAAACAGAGTGAAACCTAAAATGTAAACGGTCACTGCAAACGAACGTTTTAACCTAGAAGAACGAAATTTGGTGAGCCATGTGGGAATGGTGTACTGATCATTATCTGAAAGTATCATCAAGATTGGGTGAAAAAATGTTGGCTGAGATTTCAGGAAACTCATAATTTTTTGGAACATTGGCAACCCCTTTCAATGAAAGTGATTTTCTTCAGTCTCTGCTTGGGGCTACATCAATAGGAAACAAACCATGGAGAGAGAACTTGGAACTATTTTATTGTGTCAAGTTTGAAAGAGCTAGCACAAACCGTGTTTGATTAGAGTTCTAACTACGTGTATCCATATGGGAGAAAACAGTGTGAAACCTAAAAATGAAAACGGTCACAGCAAACGAACAGTTTACACTAGAAGAACGAAATTAGGTGAGCCAAGTGGGAATGATGTACTGATCATTACCAGAAAGTATCATCAAGATTGGGTGAAAAAAGGTTTGCTGAGATTTCAGGAAACTCTTAGTTTTGAGGAAGCTTGGCAACCCTTTCAATGAAAGTGTTTTTCCTCAGTCTCTGCTTGGGGGTATATCAATAGAAAACAAACCATAGATATAGAATTTAGAAGTACTTTATTGTGCATAGTTTCAAAGAGCTAGCCCAAACCGTGTTTGATTTAGAGTTCCAACTACATGTATCCATACAGGAGAAAGAAAGAGTGAAACCTAAATATGAAAACGGTCACAGCAAAGGAACGGTTTAACATAGAAGAACAAAATTTGGTGAGCCAAAGTGGGAATGGTGTATTGATCATTACCTGAAAGTATCATTAAGATTGGATGAAAAAATGTTTGCTGAGATTACAGGAAACTCGTAGTTTTGAGGAAGCTTGGCAACCCCTTTCAATGAAAGTGATTTTCGCCAGTCTCTGCTTAGGGCTACATCAATAGGAAACAAACCATAGAGATAGAATATCGAACTACTTAATTGTGCATAGTTTTAAAGAGCTAGCAAAAACCGTGTTTGATTTAGAGTTCCAAGTACATGTATCCATATAGGAGAAAACACATTGAAACCTAAAAATGAAAATGGTCACTACAAACGAACGGTTTAAGCTAGAAGAATAAAATTTTGTGAGCCAAGTGGGATTGTTGTACTGATCATTACCTGAAATTATCATCAAGATTGGGCGAAAAAATGTTTTCTGAGATTTCAGGAAACTCGTAGTTTTGAGGAAGCTTGGAAACCCCTTTCAATGAAAGTGATTTTCGCCAGACTCTGCATAGGACTACATCAATTGGAAACAAACCATAGAGATAGAACATGGAAATAATTAATTGTGTCATGTTTCAAAGAGATAGCACTAACCGTGATTGATTTAGACTTCAAACTACATGTACCCATAGGGGAGAAAAAAGAGTGAAACCTAAAAATGAAAACGGTCACAGTAAACGAACGTTTTAACCTAGAAGAACGAAATTTGGTGAGCCAAGTGGGATTGGTGTACTGATCATTACCTGAAAGTATCATTAAGTTTGCATGAAAAAATGTTTGCTGAGATTACAGGAAACTCGTAGTTTTGAGGAAGCATGGCAACCCCTTTCAATGAAAGTGATTTTCCTCAGTCTATGCTTGGGGCTATACCAATAGGAAAGAAACCAGAGATATAGAACTTGGGAGTACTTTATTGTGCATAGTTTCAAATAGCTAGCACAAACCGTGTTTGATTTAGAGTTCCAATTACAGTTATCCATATAGGAGAAAACAGAGTGAAACTTAAAAATGAAAATAATCACAGCAAACGAACGGTTTAACCTAGAAGAACGAAATTTTGTGAGGCAAGTGGTATTGGTGTACTGATCATTACCTGAAAGTATCATCAAGATTGGGTGAAAAAATGTTTGCTGAGATTTCAGGAAACTAGTAGTTTTGGGGAAGCTTGGAAACCCCTTTCAATGAAAGTGATTTTCGCCAGTCTCTGCATAGGGCTACAACATTAGGAAACAAACCATAGAGATAGAAGTTGGAACTACTTTATTGTGTCATGTTTCAAAGAGCTATCACAAACCGTGTTTGATTTACAGTTAAAATATATGTATCCATATAGGAGAAAACAGAGTGAAACCTAAAAATGAAAACAGTCACAGCAAACGAACTGTTTAACTTTGAAGAACGAAAATTTGTAGGCAAGTGGGATTGGTGTACTGATCCTTACCTGAAAGTATCATCAAGATTGGGTGAAAAAATGTTTGCTGAGATTTCAGGAAACTCGTACTTTTGAGGAAGCTTGGAAACCCCTTTCAATGAAAGTGATTTTCGCCAGACTCTGCATAGGGCTACATCAATAGGAAACAAACCATAGAGATAGAACATGGAAATAATTTATTGTGTCATGTTTCAAAGAGATAGCACTAACCGTGATTGATTTAATGTTCCAACTACATTTACCCATAGGGGAGAAAAAAGAGTGAAACCTAAAAATGAAAACGGTCACAGTAAACGAACGGTTTAACCTAGAAGAACGAAATTTGGTGAGCCAAAGTGGGAATGGTGTACTGATCATTACGTGAAAGTATCATCAAGATTGGATGAAAAAAATGATTTCTGAAATTTCAGGGAACTCTTCGTTTTGAGGAAGCTTGGCAACACCTTTCAATGAAAGTGATTTTCCTCAGTCTATGCTTGGGGCTATATCAATAGGAAACAAACCATAGATATAGAACTTGGAAGTACTTTATTGTGCATAGTTTCAAATAGCTAGGACAAACCTTGTTTGATTTAGAGTTCCATTTACAGTTATCCATACTGGAAAAACAGAGTGAAACCTAAAAATGAAAACAGTCACAGCAAACGAACGGTTTAACCTAGAAGAATGAAATTTTGTGAGCCAAGTGGGATTGGTGTACTGATCATTACCTAAAAGTATCACCAAGATTGGGAGCAAAAATATTTTCTGAGATTTCAGGAAACTAGTAGTTTTGGGGATGCTTGGAAACCCCTTTCAATGAAAGTGATTTTCGCCAGTGTCTGCATACGGCTACATCAATAGAAACAAACCATAGAGATAGAAGTTGGAACTATGTATTGTGTCATGTTTCAAAGAGCTAGCATTAACCGTGTTTGATTTACAGTTCCAACTACATGTATCCATAAAGGAGAAAACAGAGTGAAACCTAAAAATGAAAACAGTCACAGCAAATGAACCGTTTAACCTAGAAGAACGAAATTTGGTGAGCCAAGTGGGAAAGGTGTACTGATCATTATCTGAAAGTATCATCAACATTGAGTGAAAAAATGGTTGCTGAGATTTCAGGAAACTCGTAGTTTTGAAGAAGCTTGGCAACCCCTTTCAATGAAAGTGATTTTCCACATTCTCTGCTTGGGGCTATATAAAAGGAAACAAACCATAGATATAGAACTTGGAACTCTTTATTGTGTCAAGTTTCAAAGAGCTAGCACTAACCGTGTTTGATTTATTTAGAGTTCCAACTACATGTATCCATATAGGAGAAAATAGTGTGAAACCTAAAAATGAAAACGGTAACAGCAAACGAACGGTTTAACCTAGAAGAACGAAATTTGGTGAGCCAAGCGGGAATGGTGTACTGATCATTACCCGAAAGTATCATCCAGATTGGGTGAAAAAGTGTTTGCTGAGATTTCAGGAAACTCCTAGTTTTGAGGAAGCTTGGCAACCCGTTTCAATGAAGGTGATTTTCCTCAGTCTCTTCTTGGGGCTAGATCAATAGGAAACAATCCAAAGAGATACAACTTGGAACTAATTTATTGTGTCAAGTTTCAAAGAGTTAGCACTAACCGTGTTTGATTTAGAGTTCCAAATACATGTATACTTATAGGAGAAATCAGTGTGAAACCTAAAGATGAAAATGGTCACAGTAAACGAACGGTTTAACCTAGAAGAACGAAATTTGGTGATCAAAGTGGGAAGGGTGTACTGATCATTACCTGAGAGTATCATCACGATTGGGTTAAAAAATGTTTGCTGAGATTAAGGAAACTCGTAGTTTTTGGGAAGCTCGGCAACCCGTACAATGAAAGTGATTTTCGCCAGTCTCTGCATAGGACTACATCAATAGGACACCAACCATAGAGACAGAACTTGGAACTCCTTATTGTGTCAAATTTCAAAGACCTAGCACTAACCGTGTTTGATTTACAGTTCCAACCACATGTATCCATATAAGAGAAAAGAGTGTGAAACCTAAAAAGGAAAACAGTCACAGCAAACGAACGGTTTAACCTAGAAGAACGAAATTTGGTGAGCCAAGTGGGAATGGTGTACTGATCATTACCTGAGAGTATCATATAGATTGGGCGAAGAAATGTTTGCTGAGATTTCAGGAAACCTGTAGTTTTGGGGATACTTGGCAACTCCTTTCAATGAAAGTGATTTTCGCCAGTCTCTGCTTAGGGCTACATCAATAGGAAACAAACCATAGAGATAGAACATCGAACTACTTAATTGTGCATAGTTTTAAAGAGCCAGCAAAAACCGTGTTTGATTTAGAGTTCCAAGTACATGTATCCATATAGGAGAAAACACATTGAAACCTAAATATGAAAATGGTCACTACAAACGAACGGTTTAAGCTAGAAGAATAAAAATTTGGGAGCCAAGTGGGATTGTTGTACTGATCATTACCTGAAATTATCATCAAGATTGGGCGAAAAAATGTTTTCTGAGATTTCAGGAAACTCGTAGTTTTAGGGAAGCTTGGCAACCCCTTTCAATGACAATGATTTCCGCCAGTCTCTGCATAGGGCTACACGAATAGGAAACAAACCATAGAGATAGAACTTGGAACTACTTTATTGTGTCAAGTTTCTAAGAGCTAGCACAAACCGCGTTTGATTTAGAGTTCCAACTACATGTATCCATATAGGAGAAAACACAGTGAAACCTTAAAATGAATACGGTCACAGTAAACAAATGGTTTAACCTAGAAGAACGAAACTTGGTGATCCAAGTGGGATTGGTGTACTGATCATTACCTGAAAGCATCATCAAGATTGGGTGAAAAAATATTTGCTGAGATATCAGGAAACTCGTAGATTTGGGGATGCTGGGCAACCCCTTTCAATGAAAGTGATTTTCGCCAGTCTCTGAATAGGGCTACAACAATAGGAAACAAACTATAGATATAAAACTTGGAACTACTTTATTATGCATAGTTTCAAAGAGCTAGCACAAACCGTGTTTGATTTAGTGTTCCAACTACATGTATCCATATAGGAGAAAACAGAGTGAAACCTAAAAATGAAAACGGTAACAGCAAACAAACGGTTTAACCTATAAGAATGAAATTTGGAGAGCCAAGCGGGACTGGTGTACTGATCATTACCTCAAAGTATCATCAAGATTGGGTGAAAAAGTGTTTGCTGAGATTTCAGGAAACTCCTAGTTTTGAGGAAGCTTGGCAACCCCTTTCAATGAAGGTGATTTTCCTCAGTGTCTGCTTCGGGCTAGATCAATAGGAAACAAACCAATGATATAGAACTTGGAACTTCTTAATTGTGCATGGTTTCAAAGAGCTAGCACAAACCGTGTTTGATTTAGAGTTCCAACTACATGTATCCATATAGGAGAAAACACATTGAAACCTGAAAATGAAAACGGTCACAGCAAAAGAACGGTTTAACCTAGAAGAACGAAATTTGGTGACCAACTTGGAAGGATGTACTGATCATTACAGCAGAGTATCATCACGATTGGGTGAAAAAAATGTTTGCTGCGATTTCAGGAAACTAGTAGTTTTGAGGAAGCTTGGAAACCCCTTTCAATGAAAGTGATTTTCGCCAGACTCTGCATAGGACTACATCAATTGGAAACAAACCATAGAGATAGAACATGGAAATAATTAATTGTGTCATGTTTCAAAGAGATAGCACTAACCGTGATTGATTTAGACTTCAAACTACATGTACCCATAGGGGAGAAAAAAGAGTGAAACCTAAAAATGAAAACGGTCACAGCAAACGAACGGTTTAACCTAGAAGAACGAAATTTGGTGAGCCAAAGTGGGAATGGTGTACTGATCATTACCTGAAAGTATCATCAAGATTGGATGAAAAAATGATTGCTGAGATTTCAGGTAACTCGTCGTTTTGGGGAAGCTTGGCAACCCCTTTCAATGAAAGTGATTTTCCTCAGTCTATGCTTGGGGCTATATCAATAGGAAACAAACCATAGATATAGAACTTGGAAGTACTTTATTGTGCATAGTTTCAAATAGCTAGGACAAACCGTGTTTGATTTAGAGTTCCATTTACAGTTATCCATACTGGAAAAACAAAGTGAAACCTAAAAATGAAAACAGTCACAGCAAACGAACGGTTTAACCTAGATGAATGAAATTTTGTGAGCCAAGTGGGATTGGTGTACTGATCATTACCTCAAAGTATCATCAAGATTGGGTGAAAAAGTGTTTGCTGAGATTTCAGGAAACTCTTAGTTTTGAGGAAGCTTGGTAACCCCTTTCAATGAAAGTAATTTTCCTCAGTGTCTGCTTGGGGCAGTATCAATAGGAAACAAACCATAGATATAGACCTTGGAACTACTTAATTGTCTCAAGTTTCAAAGAGCTAGCACAAACCGTGTTGGATTTAGAGTTCAACTACATGTATCCATATAGGAGAAAACAGTTTGAAACCTAAAAATGAAAACGGTCACTGCAAACGAACGTTTTAACCTAGAAGAACGAAATTTGGTGAGCCAAGTGGGATTGGTGTACTGATCATTACCTGAAAGTATCATTAAGTTTGCATGAAAAAATGTTTGCTGAGATTACAGGAAACTCGTAGTTTTGAGGAACCATGGCAACCCCTTTCAATGAAAGTGATTTTCCTCAGTCTATGCTTGGGGCTATATCAATAGGAAAGAAACCAGAGATATAGAACTTGGGAGTACTTTATTGTGCATAGTTTCAAATAGCTAGCACAAACCGTGTTTGATTTAGAGTTCCAATTACAGTTATCCATATAGGAGAAAACAGAGTGAAACTTAAAAATGAAAATAATCACAGCAAACGAACGGTTTAACCTAGAAGAACGAAATTTTGTGAGGCAAGTGGTATTGGTGTACTGATCATTACCTGAAAGTATCATCAAGATTGGGTGAAAAAATGTTTGCTGAGATTTCAGGAAACTAGTAGTTTTGGGGAAGCTTGGAAACCCCTTTCAATGAAAGTGATTTTCGCCAGTCTCTGCATAGGGCTACAACATTAGGAAACAAACCATAGAGATAGAAGTTGGAACTACTTTATTGTGTCATGTTTCAAAGAGCTATCACAAACCGTGTTTGATTTACAGTTAAAATATATGTATCCATATAGGAGAAAACAGAGTGAAACCTAAAAATGAAAACAGTCACAGCAAACGAACTGTTTAACTTTGAAGAACGAAAATTTGTAGGCAAGTGGGATTGGTGTACTGATCCTTACCTGAAAGTATCATCAAGATTGGGTGAAAAAATGTTTGCTGAGATTTCAGGAAACTCGTACTTTTGAGGAAGCTTGGAAACCCCTTTCAATGAAAGTGATTTTCGCCAGACTCTGCATAGGGCTACATCAATAGGAAACAAACCATAGAGATAGAACATGGAAATAATTTATTGTGTCATGTTTCAAAGAGATAGCACTAACCGTGATTGATTTAATGTTCCAACTACATTTACCCATAGGGGAGAAAAAAGAGTGAAACCTAAAAATGAAAACGGTCACAGCAAACGAACTGTTTAACCTAGAAGAACGAAATTTGGTGAGCCAAAGTGGGAATGGTGTACTGATCATTACCTGAAAGTATCATCAAGATTGGATGAAAAAAATGATTTCTGAAATTTCAGGGAACTCTTCGTTTTGAGGAAGCTTGGCAACACCTTTCAATGAAAGTGATTTTCCTCAGTCTATGCTTGGGGCTATATCAATAGGAAACAAACCATAGATATAGAACTTGGAAGTACTTTATTGTGCATAGTTTCAAATAGCTAGGACAAACCTTGTTTGATTTAGAGTTCCATTTACAGTTATCCATACTGGAAAAACAGAGTGAAACCTAAAAATGAAAACAGTCACAGCAAACGAACGGTTTAACCTAGAAGAATGAAATTTTGTGAGCCAAGTGGGATTGGTGTACTGATTATTACCTAAAAGTATCACCAAGATTGGGAGCAAAAATATTTTCTGAGATTTCAGGAAACTAGTAGTTTTGGGGATGCTTGGAAACCCCTTTCAATGAAAGTGATTTTCGCCAGTGTCTGCATACGGCTACATCAATAGAAACAAACCATAGAGATAGAAGTTGGAACTATGTATTGTGTCATGTTTCAAAGAGCTAGCATTAACCGTGTTTGATTTACAGTTCCAACTACATGTATCCATAAAGGAGAAAACAGAGTGAAACCTAAAAATGAAAACAGTCACAGCAAATGAACCGTTTAACCTAGAAGAACGAAATTTGGTGAGCCAAGTGGGAAAGGTGTACTGATCATTATCTGAAAGTATCATCAACATTGAGTGAAAAAATGGTTGCTGAGATTTCAGGAAACTCGTAGTTTTGAAGAAGCTTGGCAACCCCTTTCAATGAAAGTGATTTTCCACATTCTCTGCTTGGGGCTATATAAAAGGAAACAAACCATAGATATAGAACTTGGAACTCTTTATTGTGTCAAGTTTCAAAGAGCTAGCACTAACCGTGTTTGATTTATTTAGAGTTCCAACTACATGTATCCATATAGGAGAAAATAGTGTGAAACCTAAAAATGAAAACGGTAACAGCAAACGAACGGTTTAACCTAGAAGAACGAAATTTGGTGAGCCAAGCGGGAATGGTGTACTGATCATTACCCGAAAGTATCATCCAGATTGGGTGAAAAAGTGTTTGCTGAGATTTCAGGAAACTCCTAGTTTTGAGGAAGCTTGGCAACCCGTTTCAATGAAGGTGATTTTCCTCAGTCTCTTCTTGGGGCTAGATCAATAGGAAACAATCCAAAGAGATACAACTTGGAACTAATTTATTGTGTCAAGTTTCAAAGAGTTAGCACTAACCGTGTTTGATTTAGAGTTCCAAATACATGTATACTTATAGGAGAAATCAGTGTGAAACCTAAAGATGAAAATGGTCACAGTAAACGAACGGTTTAACCTAGAAGAACGAAATTTGGTGATCAAAGTGGGAAGGGTGTACTGATCATTACCTGAGAGTATCATCACGATTGGGTTAAAAAATGTTTGCTGAGATTAAGGAAACTCGTAGTTTTTGGGAAGCTCGGCAACCCGTACAATGAAAGTGATTTTCGCCAGTCTCTGCATAGGACTACATCAATAGGACACCAACCATAGAGACAGAACTTGGAACTCCTTATTGTGTCAAATTTCAAAGACCTAGCACTAACCGTGTTTGATTTACAGTTCCAACCACATGTATCCATATAAGAGAAAAGAGTGTGAAACCTAAAAAGGAAAACAGTCACAGCAAACGAACGGTTTAACCTAGAAGAACGAAATTTGGTGAGCCAAGTGGGAATGGTGTACTGATCATTACCTGAGAGTATCATATAGATTGGGCGAAGAAATGTTTGCTGAGATTTCAGGAAACCTGTAGTTTTGGGGATACTTGGCAACTCCTTTCAATGAAAGTGATTTTCGCCAGTCTCTGCTTAGGGCTACATCAATAGGAAACAAACCATAGAGATAGAACATCGAACTACTTAATTGTGCATAGTTTTAAAGAGCCAGCAAAAACCGTGTTTGATTTAGAGTTCCAAGTACATGTATCCATATAGGAGAAAACACATTGAAACCTAAATATGAAAATGGTCACTACAAACAAACGGTTTAAGCTAGAAGAATAAAATTTTGTGAGCCAAGTGGGATTGTTGTACTGATCATTACCTGAAATTATCATCAAGATTGGGCGAAAAAATGTTTTCTGAGATTTCAGGAAACTCGTAGTTTTAGGGAAGCTTGGCAACCCCTTTCAATGAAAATGATTTCTGCCAGTCTCTGCATAGGGCTACACCAATAGGAAACAAACCATAGAGATAGAACTTGGAACTACTTTATTGTGTCAAGTTTCTAAGAGCTAGCACAAACCGCGTTTGATTTAGAGTTCCAACTACATGTATCCATATAGGAGAAAACACAGTGAAACCTTAAAATGAATACGGTCACAGTAAACAAATGGTTTAACCTAGAAGAACGAAACTTGGTGATCCAAGTGGGATTGGTGTACTGATCATTACCTGAAAGCATCATCAAGATTGGGTGAAAAAATATTTGCTGAGATATCAGGAAACTCGTAGATTTGGGGATGCTGGGCAACCCCTTTCAATGAAAGTGATTTTCGCCAGTCTCTGAATAGGGCTACAACAATAGGAAACAAACTATAGATATAAAACTTGGAACTACTTTATTATGCATAGTTTCAAAGAGCTAGCACAAACCGTGTTTGATTTAGTGTTCCAACTACATGTATCCATATAGGAGAAAACAGAGTGAAACCTAAAAATGAAAACGGTAACAGCAAACAAACGGTTTAACCTATAAGAATGAAATTTGGAGAGCCAAGCGGGACTGGTGTACTGATCATTACCTCAAAGTATCATCAAGATTGGGTGAAAAAGTGTTTGCTGAGATTTCAGGAAACTCCTAGTTTTGAGGAAGCTTGGCAACCCCTTTCAATGAAGGTGATTTTCCTCAGTGTCTGCTTCGGGCTAGATCAATAGGAAACAAACCAATGATATAGAACTTGGAACTTCTTAATTGTGCATGGTTTCAAAGAGCTAGCACAAACCGTGTTTGATTTAGAGTTCCAACTACATGTATCCATATAGGAGAAAACACATTGAAACCTGAAAATGAAAACGGTCACAGCAAAAGAACGGTTTAACCTAGAAGAACGAAATTTGGTGACCAACTTGGAAGGATGTACTGATCATTACAGCAGAGTATCATCACGATTGGGTGAAAAAAATGTTTGCTGCGATTTCAGGAAACTAGTAGTTTTGAGGAAGCTTGGAAACCCCTTTCAATGAAAGTGATTTTCGCCAGACTCTGCATAGGACTACATCAATTGGAAACAAACCATAGAGATAGAACATGGAAATAATTAATTGTGTCATGTTTCAAAGAGATAGCACTAACCGTGATTGATTTAGACTTCAAACTACATGTACCCATAGGGGAGAAAAAAGAGTGAAACCTAAAAATGAAAACGGTCACAGCAAACGAACGGTTTAACCTAGAAGAACGAAATTTGGTGAGCCAAAGTGGGAATGGTGTACTGATCATTACCTGAAAGTATCATCAAGATTGGATGAAAAAATGATTGCTGAGATTTCAGGAAACTCGTCGTTTTGGGGAAGCTTGGCAACCCCTTTCAATGAAAGTGATTTTCCTCAGTCTATGCTTGGGGCTATATCAATAGGAAACAAACCATAGATATAGAACTTGGAAGTACTTTATTGTGCATAGTTTCAAATAGCTAGGACAAACCGTGTTTGATTTAGAGTTCCATTTACAGTTATCCATACTGGAAAAAACAAAGTGAAACCTAAAAATGAAAACAGTCACAGCAAACGAACGGTTTAACCTAGATGAATGAAATTTTGTGAGCCAAGTGGGATTGGTGTACTGATCATTACCTCAAAGTATCATCAAGATTGGGTGAAAAAGTGTTTGCTGAGATTTCAGGAAACTCTTAGTTTTGAGGAAGCTTGGTAACCCCTTTCAATGAAAGTAATTTTCCTCAGTGTCTGCATGGGGCAGTATCAATAGGAAACAAACCATAGATATAGAACTTGGAACTACTTAATTGTCTCAAGTTTCAAAGAGCTAGCCCAAACCGTGTTGGATTTAGAGTTCAACTACATGTATCCATATAGGAGAAAACAGTTTGAAACCTAAAAATGAAAACGGTCACTGCAAACGAACGTTTTAACCTAGAAGAACGAAATTTGGTGAGCCAAGTGGGATTGGTGTACTGATCATTACCTGAAAGAATCATCAATGTTGGGTGAAAAAAAGTTTACTGAGATTTCAGGAAACTCGTAGTTTTGTGCAAGCTTGGCAACCCCATTCAATGAAAGGGATTTTCCCCAGTCTCTTCATAGGGCTACATCAATAGGAAACAAACCATAGAGATAGAACTTGGAACTAATGTATTGTGTCAAGTTTCAAAGAGCTAGCACAAACCTTGTTTGATGTAGAGTTCCAACTACAAGTATCGATATAGGAGAAAACAGTGTGAAACCTAAAAATGAAAACGGTCACAGCAAACGAACGGTTTAAGCTAGAAGAACGAAATTTGGTGACTCAAATGGGAATGGTGTACTGATCATTCCCTGAAAGTATCATCAATATTGGGTGAAAAAATGTTTGCTGAGATTTCAGGAAACTCGTAGTTTTGAGGAAGCTTGGCAACCCCTTTCAATGAAAGTGATTTTCCTCAGTCTCTGCTTGGGGTTATATCAATAGGAAACAAACCATAGATTTAGTACTTGGAACTACTTTATTGTGCATCGGTTCAAAGAGCTAGCACAAACCGTGTTTGATTTAGTGTTCCAAGTATATGTATCCATGTAGGAGAAAACACAATGAAACCTAAAAATGAAAACGGTCACAGCAAACGAACGGTTTAATGTAGAAGAACGAAATTTGGTGAGCCAAGTGGGAATGGTGTACTGATCATTACCTGAAAGTATCATCAAGATGGGGTGAAAAAATGTTTGCTCAGATTTCAGGAAACTCGTAGTTTGGGGGAGGCTTGGCAACCTCTTTCAATGAAAGTGATTTTCCTCAGTCTCTGCTATGGGCTATATCAATAGGAAACTAACCGTAGAGATAGAACTTGGAACTATTTTATAGTGTCAATTTTCAAAGAGCTAGCACAAGCAGTGTTTGATTATGAGGTCCAACTACATGTATCCATATAGGAGAAAACACAGTGAAACCTAAAAATGTAAACTGTCACGACAAATGAACGGTTTAAGCTAGAAGAATGAAATTTGATGAACCAATTGGGTATGGTGTACTGATCATTACCTGAAAGTATCATCAAGACTAGGTGAAAAAATATTTGCTGAGATTTCAGGAAACTCGTAGTTTTGGGCAAGCTTGGTAACCCCTTTCAATGAAAGTGATTTTCGCCAGTATCTGCATAGGTCTAGATCAATAGGAAACAACCCGTAGAGATAGAACGTGGAACTACTGTATTGTGTCAAATTTCAAAGAGCTAGCACAAACCGTGTTTGATTTAGAGTTCCAACTACATGTGTCCATATAGGAGAAAGCAAAGTGAAACCTAGAAATGAAAAAGGTCACAGCACACGAACGGTTTAACCTAGAAGAACGAAAATTGGTGAACCAAATGGGAAAGGATTACTGATCATTACCTGAAAGTATCATCAAGGTTGGGCGAGGAAATGTTCGCTGTGATTTCAGGAAACTCATAGTTTTGAGGAAGCTTGGCAACCACTTTCAATGAAAGTGATTTTCCTCAGTCTCTGCTTTGGGCTATATCAATAGGAAACAAACCATAGACATAGAACTTGGAACTACTTTATTCTGCATAGTTTCAAAGAGCTAGCACAAACACTGTTTGATTTAGAGTTCCAACTACATGTATCCATATAGGAGAAAAAACAGTGAAACCTAAAAATGAAAATGGTCACTGCAAACGAACGGTTTAACCTAGAAGAACGAAATTTGGTGAGCCAAGTGGGATTGGTGGACTGATCATTACCCGAAAGTATCATCAAGATTGGGCCAAAAAATGTTTCCTGAGATTTCAGGAAACTCGTAGATTTGGGAAAGCTTGCCAACCCCTTTCAATATAAGTGATTTTCATCAGTACCTGCTTGGGGCTACATCAATAGGAAACAAACCATAGAGGTAGAACTTGGAACTAATTTATTCTGCCGAGTTTCAAAGAGCTAGCACAAACCGTGTTTGATTTAGAGTTCCAAAACATGTATCCATATAGGAGAAAACAGAGTGAAACGTAAAAATGAAAAGGGGTACTGCAAACGAACGGTTTATCTAGAAGAACGAAATTTGGTGAGCCAAGTGGGATTGGTGTACTAAACAACACCTGAAAGTATCATCAAGATCGGGTGAAAAAATGTTTGCTGAGATTTCAGGAAACTCCTGGTTTTCAGGAAATTTGGCAACCCCATTTAATGTAATGATTTTCATGAGTATCTGCTTGGGGCTACATCAATAGGAAACAAACTATAGAGGTAGAACTTGATACTAATTTATTCTGCCGAGTTTCAAAGAGCTAGCATAAACCGTGTTTGATTTAGAGTTCCAGCTACATGTATCCATATAGGAGAAAAAACAGTGAAACCTAAAAATGAAAATGGTCACTGCAAACGAACGGTTTAACCTAGAAGAACGAAATTTGGTGAGCCAAGTGGGATTGGTGGACTGATCATTACCCGAAAGTATCATCAAGATTGGGCCAAAAAATGTTTCCTGAGATTTCAGGAAACTCGTAGATTTGGGAAAGCTTGCCAACCCCTTTCAATATAAGTGATTTTCATCAGTATCTGCTTGGGGCTACATCAATAGGAAACAAACCATAGAGGTAGAACTTTTAACTAATTTATTCTGCCGAGTTTCAAAGAGCTAGCACAAACCGTGTTTGATTTAGAGTTCCAACTACATGTATCCATATAGGAGAAAACAGAGTGAAACGTAAAAATGAAAAGGGGTACTGCAAACGAACGGTTTATCTAGAAGAACGAAGTTTGGTGAGCCAAGTGGGATTGGTGTACTAAACACCTGAAAGTATCATCAAGATCGGGTGAAAAAATGTTTGCTGAGATTTCAGGAAACTCCTGGTTTTCAGGAAATTTGGCAACCCCATTTAATGTAATGATTTTCATGAGTATCTGCTTGGGGCTACATCAATAGGAAACAAACTATAGAGGTAGAACTTGATACTAATTGATTCTGCCGAGTTTCAAAGAGCTAGCATAAACCGTGTTTGATTTAGAGTTCCAGCTACATGTATCCATATAGGAGAAAACAGAGTAAAACGTAAAAATGAATACGGTTACTGCAAACGAACGGTTTAACCTAGAAGAACGAAATTTGTTGAGCCAAGTGGGATTGGTGTCCTGATCAACACCTGAAAGTATCATCAAGATTGGGTGAAAAAATGTTTGCTGATATTTCAGGAAACTCGTACTTTTGGAGAAGCTTGGCAACTCCTTTTCATTAAAGTGATTTTCATCAGTCTCGCTTGGGGCTACATAAATAGGAAACAAACCATAGAGATAGAACTTGGAACTACTTTATTCTGCCAAGTTTCAAGGAGCTAGCACAAACCGTGTTTGATTTAGAGTTCCAACTACATGTATCCATATAGGAGAAAACAGAGTGAAACGTAAAAATGAAAAGGGGTACTGCAAACGAACGGTTTATCTAGAAGAACAAAATTTGGTGAGCCAAGGGGATTGGTGTACTAAACAACACCTGAAAGTATCATCAAGAACGGGTGAAAAAATGTTTGCTGAGATTTCAGGAAACTCCTGGTTTTCAGGATATTTGGCAACCCCATTTAATGTAAGTGATTTTCATGAGTATCTGCTTGGGGCTACATCAATAGGAAACAAACTATAGAGGTAGAACTTGATACTAATTTATTCTGCCGAGTTTCAAAGAGCTAGCATAAACCGTGTTTGATTTAGAGTTCCAGCTACATGTATCCATATAGAAGAAAACAGAGTAAAACGTAAAAATGAATACGGTTACTGCAAACGAACGGTTTAACCTAGAAGAACGAAATTTGTTGAGCCAAGTGGGATTGGTGTCCTGATCAACACCTGAAAGTATCATCAAGATTGGGTGAAAAAATGTTTGCTGATATTTCAGGAAACTCGTACTTTTGGAGAAGCTTGGCAACTCCTTTTCATTAAAGTGATTTTCATCAGTATCGCTTGGGGCTACATAAATAGGAAACAAACCATAGAGATAGAACTTGGAACTACTATATTCTGCCACGTTTCAAGGAGCTAGCACAAACCGTGTTTTATTTAGAGTTCCAAATATATGTATCCAAATAGGAGAAAACAGAGTGAAACATAAAAATGAAAACGGTTACTGCAAATGAACGGATTAACCTAGAAGAAGAAATTTGGTGAGCCAAGTGGGTTGGTGTACTGATCGACACCTGAAATTATCATCAAGATTGGGTGAAAAAATATTTGCTGAGATTTTAGGAAACTCGTAGTTTTGGGGAAGCTTGGCAACTCCTTTTCATTAAAGTGATTTTCATCAGTCTCTGCTTGGGGCTACATAAATAGGAAACAAACCATAGAGATAGAACTTGGAACTACTTTATTCTGCCAAGGTTCAAGGAGCTAGCACAAACCGTGTTTGAGTTAGAGTTCCAACTACATGTATCCATATAGGAGAAAACAGAGTGAAACGTAAAAATGAAAAGCGTTCCTGCAAACCAACGTTTTAAACTAGAAGAAGGAAATTTAGTTAGCCAAGTGGGATTGGTGTACTCATCAACACGTGAAAGTATCATCAAGATTGGGTGAAACAGCCAGCAGCATGACCCTGGAGATCCAGGCCTACTGACTCCTGCGGCCTGCCCCAGGGCTACAGAAGGCGTGGCGCCACAGAGAAGTGATTAATTAGCAAGCAGGGAGATTAGGGACTGCCATTAGGTGGAATCCCGCCAGCCAAGCCCACACTGATCCTTGGGCGGAGCATGGGATCTCAGAAGGGGCAGGAAGCGGTACAGTCCCATCCCCCACAGCGGACACTCCACCGAGGCAGTCAGCGGCCACCATCCGGTAAAGCTGAAGGATACACCACCACCCTCCCACAGAGTGCAACATCAAAACAGGTTTGTGTCAATCAGCTCACCCCCCAGACATCAGGAATTCGCATAAAATCTCTCCTAGGCTTGCCGGGAGAGGGAGTATCAAGCTGAGCCTCCATAAAGACTAGGGGGAAACTAGAGACACCTGACCTCCAACCCCTCCTTCCAGTAGCAGCCAAAGTGAAACCTGGCTAGCCAGCGCTGGGGGAGGGGCAAGCAGAAAAAATCAAAGTGATAGAGTGCCCAGGATCCCAATAGCCAGCAGCAGGACCCTGGAGTTCCAAGCCCACTTATTCTCCTGGCCTGCCCAGGGGCTACAGAAGGTGTGGCGCTGCAGAGAAGTGATTAATTAGCAAGCAGGGAGATTAGGGACTGCCATTAGGTGGAATCCCGCCAGCCAAGCCCACACTGATCCTTGGGCTGAGCATGGGATCTCAGAAGGGGAAGGAAGCGGTACAGTCCCATCCCCCACAGCAGACACTCCACCGAGGCAGTCAGCAGCCACCATCCGGTAAAGCTGAAAGATACACCGCCACTCTCCCACAGAGTGCAAGATCAAAACAGGTTTGTGTCAATCAGCTCACCCCCCAGACTTCGGGAATTCGCATAAAATCTCTCCTAGGCTTGCCGGGAGAGGGAGTATCAAGCTGAGCCTCCATAAAGACTAGGGGGAAACTAGAGACACCTGACCTCCAACCCCTCCTCCCAGTAGCAGCCAAAAGGAAACCTGGCTAGCCAGCGCTGGGGGAGGGGCAAGCAGAAAAAATCAAAGTGATAGAGTGCCGGGGATCCCAACAGCCATCAGCAGGACCCTGGAGATCCAGGCCGACTGACTCGTTCGGCCTGCCCCGGGGCTACAGAAGGCGTGGCGCTGCAGAGAAGCCATTAATTAGCAAGCAGGGAGATTCGGGACTGCCATTAGGTGGAATCCCGCCAGCCAAGCCCACACTGAGCCTTGGGCTGAGTAGGGGATTTCAGAAGGGGAAGGAAGCTGTACAGTCCCATCCCCCACAGCGGACACTCCACCGATGCAGTCAGCGGCCACCATCTGGGAAAGCTGAAGTATCCACCACCACTCTCCGACAGATTGCAACAACAAAACAGGAGAAATCAAGACTAACAGGAAAAACCAGGAGACTAGAGGCAAGACCCTGGCCAGTGGGCAGCTGGAAACAGCAGGCCCGCCGGCGACAGTTCACCCACTGCCTGCGTAACTGGGCGGTAGGAGAACGCCGCCCGCAGATGACCGATCACCTGCCAGCAGCCTGTGATACTGGGCGGCTGGAGACTGCCTGCCTGCCGTGACTAGGAACCGAAATCAAACAGAGGCAGTCCAGTCACACCCCACTTTAGGACACCCCAGCAAGGAGCCTGGGGCCCGCCATAGCAGAGCAGTGTTGTCACTGGAACTCGGACGTCAGAATTCCATTCCCAGCAGAATCCAAGTTAGCAGGCATAGTTTAACAACACAAAGGAGAGACATCAGAGTAATACAGAACCAAAACAAAGCTATAGAAGAGAGCAGAAACACGACAATCAAAAAGAGCTGGGAAGTAATGTGGACAACATGAGAAAACAAGGGAAAAAAGGAGTACAAACAATGCAAGACAACTTAATGCTACAGGAGGACATAGAAACATCAGAAGCAGGGATAGGGAAAGAACTCAAGGCATACCTAACTCAAATGGAAAGGAATATTAGAGAAGACATGAGACAGCAAGTCCAAGAAATAAAAGTATATTTTGAAAATGAATTAAACAAACAAATTCAAATGGCAAAGAACGAGCTCTACCAGGAGATAGAGATCTTAAAAAAAATCAAACGATAATCCTAGAATTGCAGGAAAGTATAAACCAAATTAAAAATTCTAATGAGAATATTACAAATAGACTTGATCAAGTAGAAATCAGAACATCAGATAATGAAGACAAGGTTTATCAAGTTGAAAAGTGTATAGTCAACACAGAAAAGATGCTTAAAACCCACGAGCAATCTATTCAAGAGATATGGGACGTCATAAAAAAAAACAAATTTGAGAGTCATTGGGATATAAGAAGGAACAGAGATTCAAACCAAAGGAATGGACAGCATATTAAATGAAATAATTGTAGAAAACTTCCCAGAGATGAAAGATAGAATGGATTTCCAAATCCTGGAAGCCTACAGGACCCCAAGCATTCAAAACCATAATAGGCCAACTCCAAGACACATAATAATGAAGATAGCCAACATACAGAACAAGGAGAGAATATTAAAAGCTACGAGAGAAAAGAGGCAGATCACATTCAGGGGTAAACCAATTAGGTTAACGACGGATTTCTCATCACAGACTTTGAAAGCGAGAAGATCCTGGAACAATGTATTTCAAACACTGAAAATAATGGATTCCAACCAAGAATACTGTATCCAGCAAAATTGAGCTTCAGATTTGACAACAAAATTAAAATCTTTCATGATAAACAAAAGCTAAAAGAATTCGCAGCAAGAAAACCAGCACTGCAAAGTATTTTGAGCAAAATACTACAAGAAGAGTATTTGAAAAATAGTGCACAAAACCAATAGCAGGAAGTAGCTCAGTAAAGGGGGAGGAAAATAACCAAAAAGTAAAATTAGCCAAACTAAAATAAATAAATAAAAAAGCATGACTGGAAGTACAAATCATATCTCAATTGTAACCTTAAATGTTAATGGCCTAAACTCACCAATCAAGAGACATAGGCTAGGAACCTGGATCAAAAAAGTAAATCCAACAATATGCTGCCTTCAGGAGACTCATATGATAGAAAAAGACATACACAGGCTGAAGGTAAAAGGTTGGGATAAATCATACCACTCACTTGGCCCTCGGAAACAAGCAGGAGTGGCCATACTCATATCGAATAAAATCAACTTCAAACCTAAGTTAATCAAGAAAGATAAAGAAGGGCACTATATACTGTTAAAAGGAACCATCCACCAACAAGACATAACAATTATCAATGTGTATGCACCAAACAATGGAGCTGCAACATTCATAAAACAAACCCTCCTCAAGTTCAAGAGTCAAATAGACCACAACACAATAATTATGGGTGATTTCAATACACCGCTCTCGCCATTAGACAGATCCTCTAGACAAAAATTGAATAAAGAAACTATAGAACTCAACAGCACAATCAACAACCTAGACTTAACCGACATATATAGAATATATCAACCATCATCAAGTGGATACACGTTCTTCTCAGCAGCACATGGATCCTACTCAAAGTTAGACCATATATTATGCCATAAGACAACTCTTAGTAAATATAAAGGTGTGGAGATTATACCATGCACCATATCTGACCATAATGGAATGAAATTGGAAATCAATGATAAAAGAAGATAGGAAAAACCTTACACTGTCGCGACCCCTCGCCGGCAAGGGAAAAAAACGACACAGGATTCTTCCTTCAGCAGTTTACTCATAATGAAAAGACAGGAACAAGAGAAGAAAGCGCGCACGCGCCCGAGCGGTCAGTCTGCCCTAGCTTAAGTACCCAGCCTTGCCAATGAACCAGCACCACGTAGAAGAGTCTAATAGGTGCAGCGCAGCGGAAGCAGGCCAGAGCCCAGCCCACAGCCCAACAAGGAGTTGTTTAACAACTCTAACCGCTGAGTCATCAGAAGCAGGAAGCCAGCGCCATTTTCAGGGTGCAGTCGCCGGTTCCCAACAGTTCCCCCTTTCTGTTTTACAAGCAACAGGTAAAAGTAGAGGTCCTATCTCCATTGTGCAAAAGTGGCCGCAAATAATGGCACACTCCTGAGGGGTGCCTCCCCAGGCGAGTCACCATTTCTACCGATGCCTTTTTCATGGAGGTGGGACGTCGACATCAAACCCACAAACAATAGGACATGCTTTTCTTGGGACTCAAACCTAGAGCTCCCAAGTGCAGTGCCTTGCCTCGCATCCTGCATCGTGACGATGGTGAATGAAGGGGGACAGCTGAGGCTGCCTTCGTAATGCAGACAAAATTAAGCTGGCAACACCCCAAGAGAAAGGCACGGACAGCAGAGTAGGGGAGAAATTCGGTTGTAACATCCGCTATTGTTAGATAAAGGTCAAGACGTTCCCGTGGAGCCCATATGTCATGGCCTTGTGAGCTGGCCACCTTGACATGCAGAACAAGGAATTGGGGGCTGGGCCCCGGGGGCCAGGGAAGGCCTGCTTCCAGCAAGTCAACCTCTCTTGCATGTCAAGGGGAATCAAGTAGCCCCTGTCTTAGGTCGTCCACTGTTCCTGCACTGCTTATCCGTCTCTGGGGAGGCCCCATTCCCCTGGCTTAGGTTGCAGTGTAAGCGTGGAAGTTGCCCGTCACTGGGTACTACAAGATCAGCTCAAGGTGTTGTGGCCAACTGGACATTGTTATGGTAAATGTTCAACCGCCTCCAAATACAGGACCCATGACCATCACCATCAAATGGCAGCTGTAGTTGTACCATAAGATTAGCTAGCAAAGATCCTAGTGCAGAAAGGCAGGGAGGAAAGATATGCACAGAGGAAAGATCAACATGTCAAATAGTGAAACACAATGTGTCAAATAATGAAACAGTAGAAAAGTTATCAATAGCTGCTACAGTATCCATAGGCAAGGTTGGCCAATCCAGGGTGGCAGAGTAATTAGTAGTGAAGAAAAATGAAAGCACACCAGTCCGAGAAATAACGGGCAATGGATATGGCCATGTCTCTATCACCGCCCAGAGGAGTCGTTCTGCAGTCCAGACGACCTCATGTCCGATCACCATCAGGAGAAGCATCAAGCACCTCATCTTGTTCATCTCCATTCCTCCCTCCTGACGGGGCTTGAGGAACTCTCCGCACGAGGCGCTCTGGCACCCACAACGGTTCCGTTCGATCCTGTGGGAAAACACAGACAGCACCTCGTGCCCATGCCAGCACAGGATCAGGCCCATACCATTGTCCAGAAAGTACATCTTTCCACTTAACATGCCCAAAATTCGGGGCACAGGGCGAACAGTGCCTAGTCGCAGCAGAGCGCCCTTGGATGTCCAGATTCAAAAAATTAATAGTGAATAGAGCCAGGGAGAGGCGCTCTTTCGGGGTGTGGCCTAAGCCAATTCCCCCTTTTTGTTTTATTAACATCTCTTTTAGAGTCATATGAGCATGCTCTACAATACCCTGACCTTGTGGATTGTACGGTAAACCATGGACAAGCTGGATACCCATCTGGCTGCAAAAGGAAGAAAACTGTCCTCCAGTATACGCTGGACCATTGTCCGTCTTAATGGTCTGTGGCAATCCCCAGGCTGCCCAGGCTTCCAAGCAATGCGTAATAACACTTCCAGCCTTTTCACCAGACAAAGCAGAAGCATGGATAATGCCACAACAAGTATCTACAGACACATGGACATATTTAAGTTTGCCAAAGTCGGGAACATGAGTGACATCCATCTGCCATACAGTTAAAGGCCGCAAAACACAAGGATTTACGCCTACAGAAAAGGGATGATGCAAAATGATACAATTAGGACAATCCAATACAATCTGCCAAGCATCAGCACGGGAGATAGTAAAGTGCTTCTGAAGTGCTCGTGCATTAACATGAAACTTACCATGAAAGTTTCTAGCTTGATCCAAGGAGGAAACAGGGAACACCCAAGAAGAACGAGTAGCAAGATCAGCTTTGGCATTGCCAGCAGAAAGAACACCCGGTAAACCTGTGTGGGCTCGAATATGCAAGGGGTAAAAACAGGCGGAGCGATTCCAAATCAATGTTTGAAGATGAAGAAAAAGGGAAGATATTACTCCTGATGTGTGTATGGGACCCACTACTTCCAACACCTTTAAAGCTTGAACTACATAAACATAATCTGAGATTAAATTAAAAGGAAACGGACATTATTCAAATACTTTTATGACAATTTGCAGCTCCACCCATTGTGGATTGCCAGGAGCAAAGTGATGTTGGATAGGAGGTTGATCATTTACCACATAGGCTCCAATACCAGTTTTAGATCCATCTGTAAAGATATTTGCAGCTCCTGGGATAGGCATAGAAGAAGAGATTTTAGGGAAAATAACAGGATGTTCCTTAAAAAATGTAATAAGAGGATGTGAAGGATAGTGATTATCTATCTCTCCTGAAAAAGAGCATCGTAATATAGCCCAATTATCCAGGTTAGCACACAAAACTTGATTTGTTGAAACGTATAAGGAACAATCACAGACGTCGGAGAAAAGCCAAAAAATTGTATACTTTGTTGTATCCCTAACATAGCTAAAGAAGCAACTGCATCAGGATAATACTCAAGAGATTTTCCAGGGGATATACGTGGATGTATCCACAACAAAGGACCATCTTGCCACAAAACTTCAGTAGGCTGCCGTACAGTGGCGAGCACACATAATTGAAGAGGCTTATCCTCTTGAAGCCTGCAAAGGCTAGCATGTTGTATAGCCTTTTCCACTTTAAGCAACACTGACCTGGCTTCCTCAGTAAGATGTCGAGGGGAAGTAAGATCTGAATCACCTTTGAGAATTTCATACAAGGGTTTTAATTCAACATTGGGAATATGTAAGTAACCCCTAATCCAATTTATGTCACCCAATAATTTCTGAAAATCATTTAACGTATGTAAATTATCAGTCCTAAGAGTTATCTTTTGGGGTGTAATAGTTTCACAAGAGACACTAGCACCAAGATAATCAATAGAGTCTCCTGTCTGCACTCCACCAGGTGAAATAAGCAAACCCTTCAATTGTAGCAAATGCACCAAATCAACACAAGCCCCTCCACCTGAGTAAAAGTGAAAGAAGCATCTACACCATAAGTGTGAACAGATTCTGCCAAGGTTTTAATTATTTTAAAATCTAAAGGCTCATGGTATCTTCCCCTATTAGCGTCCTGAAAAACCGGGTATGCTAGTCCCATGTCTGTATTAACTGTTCTCCAAACCTGTGCATGAAAAGTTCTCCCGGAGCTTTGGACTCCCCCCACATATGGGGGCGATGCAACAGGCACTGCATCTTCTTCTAAACTCTCAACCTCTTCTTCAAAATTAGATTTATCAAAATTAGATTTATCCCCTTTCTCACTGTAGGCTTTCATACTTTGTGTCTTCCTTTTTTTCCTTTTCATTTTTATTTTACGTAGTTGTTGCAACAATACATCAAGGTCCTCAGAACTCTCTGAGCCGCTTGTGTCCTCAGGTGTTTTTAATTCGGTCAAGTCTGGATAGAGCCTTCTCCTATTTTTATTTTCAGGCTCTTTTGCCTTTTCACCACTCCTACTCCCAATACTGTCTGCCACTTCACTATGTGACTCCTCAGATTTTTCCTCATGTAGTTGTTCAAGAACGGCCTGACCCTCACCCACAGCTTCCTGGCATTTACTGTCTACTATACATTCTCTAACCAATTTCCAAAGTGGTATAATGCCATTCTCCAAAGTACCTTGCTCATAAGCGAAATCCAGATCTCTCCCTAATTTGTCCCAGCTGGGAATTGTAAGACTCCCTGAAAAAACAAACCAAGGAGCCGCTATATCAGCTTCTCTTAAAAACATCCGCTAAGTACTCTGTTCCACCCCAAGTCCTTTTGAACGTAGCAGCCCATCCAGGGCCAAAAAAATTGGGCTTGAAGAGGTAACACCCATAATATTTTCAAAACAATGAAGAAAGTGAAAGTACAAAAACCCCACTCTCTATCTACAGAGGAGCATCCTATTTTATTATTTTTTCCCCGCTCTCTCTTTATTCACAGAGGAGCTGCACCGCTTTAATCGCGGATCCCACTCACCTGGGACTTATTCCCGCTCTCTCTTTATTTGCAGAGGAGCGTCCTATTTTATTATTTTTTCCCCGCTCTCTCTTTATTCACAGAGGAGCGTCCCACTATTTGCTTGCTGATTCCCACTTTACCTGGGAACTTACCGGTGCATCACCCTTACCGCTGAAAGTTCTGGATCATGGGTTCGAGGAATATTCCTCCCCGTTCTGGCCACCAACTGTCGCGACCCTTCGCCGGCAAGGGAAAAAACGACACAGGATTCTTCCTTCAGCAGTTTACTCATAATGAAAAGACAGGAACAAGAGAAGAAAGCGCACGTGCCCGAGCGGTCGGTCTGCCCTAGCTTAAGTACCCAGCCTTGCCAATGAACCAGCACCACGTAGAAGAGTCTAATAGGTGCAGCGCAGCGGAAGCAGGCCAGAGCCCAGCCCACAGCCCAACAAGGAGTTGTTTAACAACTCTAACCGCTGAGTCATCAGAAGCAGGAAGCCAGCGCCATTTTCAGGGTGTGGTCGCCGGCTCCCAACACTACACCACATGGAAAATGAACAATATGTCATTGAATGATCAATGGGTTACAGAAGACATAAAGGAGGAGATGAAAAAATTCTTAGAGTCAAATGATAATACAGACACAACATACCGTAATCTATGGGACACAGTGAAAGCAGTTTTAAGAGGGAAATTCATTTCTTGGAGTTCTTTTCTCAAAAAAAGAAAAAAACAACAAATAAATGAACTCACACTACACCTCAAAAATCTAGAAAAGGAATAGCTAAACAACAGCAAATGTGGTAGAAGACAAGAAATAATTAAAATTAGAGCAGAAATCAACGAAATTGAAACAAAAACAACCATTGAAAAAATAGATAAAACTAAAAGTTGGTTCTTTGAAAAAATAAATAAGATAGACAAGCCCTTAGCCATACTAACGAAAAGAAGAAGAGAGAGAACTCAAATTACTAACATACTGGATGAAAAAGGCAATATCACAACAGACACTACAGAAATACAGAAGATAATTAGAAAGTATTTTGAAACCCTATATTCCAATAAAATAGAAGATAGTGAAGATATTGATAAATTTCTTAAGGCATATGATTTGCCCAGATTGAGACAGGAAGACACACAAAATTTAAACAGACCAATAACAAAGGAAGAAATTGAAGAAGCCATCAAAAGACTACCAACCAAGAAAAGCCCTGGACCGGATGGGTATACAGCGGAGTTCTACAAAACCTTCAAAGAAGAATTAATACCAATACTTTTCAAGCTATTTCAAGAAATAGAAAAAGAAGGAGCTCTTCCAAATTCATTCTACGAGGCCAACATCACTCTGATCCCAAAACCAGACAAAGATACTTCAAGGAAAGAAAACTACAGACCAATATCTCTAATGATCTTGGATGCAAAAATTCTCAATAAAATTCTGGCGAATCGAATACAAAAAACATATCAGAAAACTTGTGCACCATGACCAAGTAGGATTCATCCCTGGGATGCAAGGATGGTTCAATATACGGAAATCAATAAATGCTATTCACCACATCAATAGACTTAAAGACAAGATAGATGCAGAAAAAGCATTTGACAAAGTACAGCATCCCTTTATGTTCAAAACACTAGAAAAACTAGGGATAACAGGAACTTACCTCAACATTGTAAAAGCTATATATGCTAAACCTCAGGCTAGCATCATCCTAAGTGGAGAAAAAATTGAAGGCATTCCCCCTAAAATCTGGAACAAGACAGGGGTGCCCTCTATCACCACTTCTATTCAATTTAGTTCTCGAAGTTCTAGCCAGAGCAATTAGACAGACAAAAGAAATTAAAGGCATAAAAATAGGAAAAGAAGAAGTTAAATTATCGCTATTTGCGGATGACATGATAATATACTTAACAGACCCAAAAGGGTCTACAAAGAAGCTGCTAGAGTTAATAAATGAATTCAGCAAAGTGGCAGGTTATAAAATCGACATGCATAAATCAAAGGCATTCCTGTATATCAGCAACAAAACCTCTGAAATGGAAATAAGGAAAACCACTCCATTCACAATATCCCCAAAGAAAATAAGATACTTGGGAATCAACCTAACAAAAGAGGTGAAAGATTTATACAATGAAAACTACAGAACCCTAAAGAGAGAAATAGAAGAAGATCTCAGAAGATGGAAAAATGTACCCTGTTCATGGATAGGCAGAACTAACATCATCAAAATGGCGATATTACCCAAAGTCCTCTACAGGTTTAATGCGATGCCAATCAAAATCCCAATGGCATTTCTTGAAGAAATAGATAAAGCAATCATGAAATTCATATGGAAAAACAAAAGACCCAGAATAGCAAAAGCAATTCTAAGCAGGAAGTGTGAATCTGGAGGTATAGCGATACCAGAGTTCAAACTGTATTACAAAGCAATAGTAACAAAAAGAGCATGGTACTGGTACCAAAACAGGCGGGTGGACCAATGGTACAGAATAGAGGATACAGAGACTAATCCACAAAGTTACAACTATCTTATATTTGATAAAGTGGCTAAAGTCATGCAATGGACGAAGGATAGCATCTTCAACAAATGGTGCTGGGAAAATTGGAAATCCATATGCAACAAAATGAAATTGAATCCCTTTCTCTCACCAGCCACAAAAGTTAACTCAAAATGGATCAAGGAGCTAGATATCAAACCAGAGACACTGTGTCTGATGGGCCAAGGACCTGAACAGACATTTCTCAGAGGAGGACATACAATCAATCAACAAGTACATGAAAAAATGCTCACCATAATTAGCAATCAGAGAAATGCAAATCAAAACCACCCTAAGATACAATCTCACTCCAGTAAGATTGGCAGCCATTATGAAGTCAAACAACAATAAGTGTTGGCGAGGATGTGGGGAAAAGGGTACACTTGTACACTGCTGGTGGGACTGCAAAATGGTGAGGCCAATTTGGAAAGCAGTATGGAGATTCCTGGGAAAGCTGGGAATGGATCCACCATTTGACCCAGCTATAGCCCTTCTCAGACTATTCCCTGAGGACCTTAAAAGAGCGCACTATAGGGATACGGCCACATCAATGATTATAGCGGCACAATTCTCAATAGCTAGACTGTAGAACCAACCTAGATGCCCTTCAATAGATGAATGGATAAAAAAAAATGTGGCATCTATATACAATGGAGTATTATGCAGCAATAAGAAACGACAAAATCATAGAATTTGCAGGGAAATGGATGGGATTAGAGCAGATTTTGCTAAGTGAAGCTAGCCAAGCCCTAAAAAACAAATGCCAAATGTCTCCTTTGATATAAAGAGAGCAACTCAGAACAAAACAGGAAGGAAGAGCATGAGGAATAGACTAACTGTAAACAAAGACGAATGGGGGGAGAGAAAGGGAGAGAGAACTGAAAGGATTTGCAAATGGTAGGAGACCTTCAATGATACACAAAAGTATAAGAGGTTATGATGGGCAAGGGGGAGGGGAGGGAAAAAGGGAGAGAATTGAACAACAGCTGAGGAGGCAGAGAGGGAAGGTGGGAGGGGAGGGGAGGGGGGATAGTAGGGGATAGTAAGGTAGCAGATTAAGACAGTCACACATATGCCATTATGTAAAAATGTGAGTATGTAACAGATGTTATTCTGCTATCTGTATTTGGAGTAGAAATGGGAGTTCAAAACCCAATAGAGTCAAATGTATGAAAGATGATTTATCAAGAGCTCTGTAATGTTTGGAACAATCAATAAAAAAAGGAAAAAAAAAAGAAAAAAAGATTGGGTGAAAAATGTTTGCTGAGATTTCACGAAGCTCATAGTTTTAGGGAAGGGAAGCTTGGCAACCCTTTTAAAGAAAGTGATTTTCATCAGTCTCTGCTTGGGGCTACATCAATAGGAAACAAACCATAGAGATAGAACTTGGAACTACTTTATTGTGCCAAGTTTCAAAGAGCTAGCACAAACCGTGTTTGATTTAGAGTTCCAACTACATGTATCCACATAGGAGAAAACAGAGTGAAACATAAAAATGTAAAGGGTTACTGCAAACGAACGGTTTAACCTAGAAGAACGAAATTTGGTGAGCCAAGTGTGATTGGTGTACTGATCATTACATGAAAGTATCATCAAGATTGGGTGAAAAAATGTTTGCTGAGATTTCAGGAAACTCCTAGTTTTGAGGAAATTTGTCAACCCCATTTAATGAAAGTGATTTTCATCAGTCTCTGTTTGGGACTACATCAATAGGAAACAAACCATAGAGATAGAAATTGGAACTACTTTATTGTGCCAAGTTTCAAAGACCTAGCACAAACCGTGTTTGATTTAGAGTTCCAACTACATGTACCTACTTAGGAGAAAACAGAGTGAAACGTAAAAATGAAAAGGGTTACTGCAAATGAACGGTTTAACCTAGAAGAACGATATTTGGTGAGCCAAGTGGCATTGGTGAAATGACCAACACCAGAAAATATCATCAAGATTGGGTGAAAAAATGTTTGCTGATATTTCAGGAAAATCCTAGTTTTGAGAAAATTTGGCAACAGCTTTCAAAGAAAGTGTTATTGGCCAGTCTCTGCTTGGGGCTACATCAATAGGAAACAATCCATAGAGATAGAACTTGGAACTACTTTATTCTGCAATGTTTCAAAGAGCTAGCACAAACCGTGTTTGATTTAGAGTTCCAACTACATGTAGTTGAAACGTAAAAATGAAAAGGGTTTAACCTAGAAGAACGAAATTTGGTGAGCCAAGTGGCATTGGTGAAATGACCAACACCAGAAAATATCATCAAGATTGGGTGAAAAAATGTTTGCTGATATTTCAGGAAAATCCTAGTTTTGAGGAAATTTGGCAACAGCTTTCAAAGAAAGTGATATTGGCCTGTCTCTGCTTGGGGTACATCAATAGAAAACAAACCATAAAGATAGAACTTGGAACGACTTTATTGTGCCAAGTTTCAAAGAGCTAGCACAAAGCGTGTTTGATTTAGAGTTCCAACTACATGTATCCATATAGTAGAAAACAGAGTGAAACGTAAAAATGAAAAGGGTTACTGCAAACGAACGGTTTAACCTAGAAGAACGAAATTTGGTGAGCCAAGTGGGATTGGTGTACTGATCAACACCTGAAAGTATCATCAAGATTGGGGGAAAAATGTTTGCTGATATTTCAGGAAACTCGTAGTTTTTGGAAGCTTGGCAACCCCTTTTCATTAAAGTGATTTTCATCAGTCTCTGCTTGGGGCTACATGAATAGGAAACAAACCATAGAGATAGAACTTGGAACTACTTTATTCTGCCAAGTTTCAAAGAGCTAGCACAAACAGTGTTTGATTTAGAGTACCAAATACATGTATCCATATACGAGAAAACACAGTGAAACATAAAAATGAAAACGGTTACTGCAAAGGAACGGATTAACCTAGAAGAACGAAATTTGGTGAGACAAGTGGCATTGGTGAATGACCAACACCAGAAAGTATCATCAAGATTGGGTGAAAAAATATTTGCTGATATTTCAGGAAACTCCTAGTTTTGAGGAAATTTGGCAACAGCTTTCAAAGAAAGTGATATTGGCTTGTCTCTGCTTGGGGTACATCCATAGAAAACAAACCATAAGATAGAACTTGGAGCTAGTTTATTGTGCCAAGTTTCAAAGAGCTAGCACAAACCGTGTTTGATTTAGAGTTCCAAATACATCTATCCATATAGGAGAAAACAGAGTGAAACGTAAAAATGAAAAGGGTAACTGCAAATGAACGGTTTAACCTAGAAGAATGAAATTTGGTGAGCCAAGTTGGATTGGTGTACTGATCAACACCTGAAAGTATCATCAAGATTGGGTGAAAAAATGTTTGGTGAGATTTCAGGAAACTTGTATTTTTGGGGAAGCTTAGCAACTCCTTTTCATTAAAGTGATTTTCATCAGTCTCTTCTTGGGGCTACATACATAGGAAACAAACCATAGAGATAGAAATTGGAACTACTTTATTCTGCCAAGTTTCAAAGAGCTAGCACAAACCGTGTTTTATTTAGAATTCCAAATACATGTATCCATATAGGAGAAAACAGAGTGAAACCTAAAAATGAAAACGGTTACTGCAGACGAACAGTTTAAACTAGAAGAACGATATTTGGTCAGCGAAGTGGGATTGGTGTACTGATCAACACCTGAAAGTATCATCAAGATTGGGTGAAAAAATGTTTGCTGAGATTTCAGGAAGCTCGTAGTTTTAGGAAAGCTTGGCAACCCTTTTAAAGAAAGTGATTTACATCATTCTCTGCTTGGGGCTACATCAATAGGAAACAAACCATAGAGATAGAACTTGCAACTCTTTTATTGTGCCAAGTTTTAAAGAGCTAGCACAAACCGTGTTTGATGTAGAGTTCCAACTACATGTATCCATATAGGAGAAAACAGAGTGAAACATAAAAATGAAAACGGTTACTGCAAATGAACGGTTTAACCTAGAAGAATGAAATTTGGTGAGCCAAGTGGCATTGGTGTACTGATCATTACCTGAAAGTAGCATCAAGATTAGGTGAAAAAATGTTTGCTGAGATTTCAGGAAGCTCCTTGTTTTGAGGAAGCTTGGCAACCCCATTCAATGAAAGTGATTTTCATCAGTATCTGCTTGGGGCTACATCAATAGAAAACAAACCGTAGAGGTAGAATGTGGAACTACTTTACTATGCCAAGGT
Source organism: Urocitellus parryii (assembly GCF_045843805.1). Classification (NCBI taxonomy): domain Eukaryota; kingdom Metazoa; phylum Chordata; class Mammalia; order Rodentia; family Sciuridae; genus Urocitellus; species Urocitellus parryii. Next base: position 56,526 of record NW_027552868.1, on the reverse strand, counting down.
TCAAAGAGCTTGCACAAAACTGTGTTTGACTTAGACTTCCTACTACATGTATCCATATAGTAGAAAGCAGAGTGAAACCTAAAAATGAAAACGGTTACTGCAAACGAACGGTTTAACCTAGAAGAACGAAATTTGGTGAGCCAAGTCGGATTGGTGTACTGATCAACACCTGAAAGTATCATCAAGATTGGGTGAAAAAATGTTTGCTGAGATTTCAGGAAACTCATAGTTTTTGGAAAGATTAGCAACCCGTTTTAATTAAAGTGATTTTCATCACTTCTCTGCTTGCGGCTACATCAGTAGGAAACAAACCATAGAGATAGAACTTGGAACTACTTTATTCTGCCAAGTTTCAAAGAGCTAGCACAAACCGTGTTTGATTTAGAGTGCCAACTACATGTATCCACATAGGAGAAAACATAGTGAAACATAAAAATGAAAAGAGTTACTGCAAACGAACGGTTTAACCTAGAAGAAAGAAATTTTGTGAGCCAAGTGGGACTGGTGTCCTGATAAACACCTGAAAGTATCATCAATATTGGGTGAAAAAATGTTTCCTGAGATTTCAGGAAACTCGTAGTTTTTGGGTTGATTGGCAACCCCTTTTAACTTAAGTTATTTTCATCAGTCTCTGCTTGGGGCTACATCAATAGGAAACAAACCATAGAGATAGAACTTGGAACTACTTTATTCTGCCAAGTTTCAAAGAGGTAGCACAAACCGTGTTGGATTTAGAGTTCCAACTACATGTATGCATATAGGAGAAAAAAGAGTGAAACGTAAAAATGAAAACGGTTACTGCAAACGAACGGTTTAACCTAGAAGAACGAAATTTGGTGAGCCAAGTGGGATTCGTGTACTGATCAACACCTGAAAATATCATCAAGATTGGGTGAAAAAAATTTGCTGAGATTTCAGGAAGCTCGTAGTTTAAGGGAAGCTTGGCAAACCTTTTAAAAAAGTAATTTTCATCAGTCTCTGCTTGGGGCTACATCAATAGGAAACAACCATAGAGATAGAACTTGGAACTACTTTATTGTGCCAAGTTTCAAAGAGCTACCACAAAGCGTGTTTGATTTAGAGTTCCAACTACATGTATCCATATAGGAGAAAACAGAGTGAAACCTAAAAATGAAAACGTTTAGTGGAAACGAAAGGTTTAACCTAGAAGAACAAAATGTGGGGAGCCAAGTGGAATTGGTGTACTGATCAACACTTGAATGTATCATCAAGATTGGGTGAAAAAATGTTTGCTGAGATTTCAGGAAACTCGTACTGTTTTGGAAGCTTGGCAACCCCTTTACATTAAAGTGATTTTCATCAGTCTTTGCTTGGGGCTACATGAATAGGAAACAAACCATAGAGATAGATCTTGGAACTATTATATTCTGCCAAGGTTCAAAGACCTAGCACAAAGCGTGTTTGATTTAGAGTTCCAACTACATGTATCCTTATAGGAGAAATCAGAGTGATACGTAAAAATGAAAACGGTTTCTGCAAACGAACGGTTTAACCTGGAAGAACGAAATTTTGTGAGCCAAGTGGCATTGGTGAAATGAACAACACCAGAAAATATCATGAAGATTTGGTGAAAAAATGTTTGCTGATATTTCAGGAAACTCGTAGTTTTGTTAAAATTTGGCAACAGCTTTCAAAGAAAGTGATATTGTCCAGTCTCTGCTTGGGGCTACATGAATAGGAAACAAACCATAGATTTAGATCTTGGAACTACATTATTCTGCCAAGTTTCAAAGAGCTAGCACAAAGCGTGTTTGATTTAGAGTTCCAACTACATGCATCCTTATAGGAGAAAACAGAGTGAAATGTAAAAATGAAAAGGGTTACTGCAAACGAACGGTTTAACCTACAAGAACGAAATTTGGTGAGCCAAGTGGCATTGGTGAAATGACCAACACCAGAAAATATCATCAAGATTGGGTGAAAAAATGTTTGCTGATATTTCAGGAAAATCCTAGTTTTGAGAAAATTTGGCAACAGCTTTCAAAGAAAGTGTTATTGGCCAGTCTCTGCGTGGGGCTACATCAATAGAAAACAAAACATGGGGGTAAGAACTTGGAACAACTTTATTTGCCAAGTTTCACAGAGCTAGCACAAACCGTGTTTGATTTAGAGTTCCAACTACATGTATCCACATAGGAGGAAACAGAGTGAAACATAAAAATGTAAAGGGTTACTGCAAACGAACGGTTTAACCTAGAAGAACGAAATTTGGTGAGCCAAGTGTGATTGGTGTACTGATCATTACATGAAAGTATCATCAAGATTGGGTGAAAAAATGTTTGCTGAGATTTCAGGAAACTCCTAGTTTTGAGGAAATTTGTCAACCCCATTTAATGAAAGTGATTTTCATCAGTCTCTGTTTGGGACTACATCAATAGGAAACAAACCATAGAGATAGAAATTGGAACTACTTTATTGTGCCAAGTTTCAAAGACCTAGCACAAACCGTGTTTGATTTAGAGTTCCAACTACATGTACCTACTTAGGAGAAAACAGAGTGAAACGTAAAAATGAAAAGGGTTACTGCAAACGAACGGTTTAACCTACAAGAACGAAATTTGGTGAGCCAAGTGGCATTGGTGAAATGACCAACACCAGAAAATATCATCAAGATTGGGTGAAAAAATGTTTGCTGATATTTCAGGAAAATCCTAGTTTTGAGGAAATTTGGCAACAGCTTTCAAAGAAAGTGATATTGGCCTGTCTCTGCTTGGGGTACATCAATAGAAAACAAACCATAAAGATAGAACTTGGAACGACTTTATTGTGCCAAGTTTCAAAGAGCTAGCACAAAGCGTGTTTGATTTAGAGTTCCAACTACATGTATCCATATAGTAGAAAACAGAGTGAAACGTAAAAATGAAAAGGGTTACTGCAAACGAACGGTTTAACCTAGAAGAACGAAATTTGGTGAGCCAAGTGGGATTGGTGTACTGATCAACACCTGAAAGTATCATCAAGATTGGGGGAAAAAATGTTTGCTGATATTTCAGGAAACTCGTAGTTTTTGGAAGCTTGGCAACCCCTTTTCATTAAAGTGATTTTCATCAGTCTCTGCTTGGGGCTACATGAATAGGAAACAAACCGTAGAGATAGAACTTGGAACTACTTTATTCTGCCAAGTTTCAAAGAGCTAGCACAAACAGTGTTTGATTTAGAGTACCAAATACATGTATCCATATACGAGAAAACACAGTGAAACATAAAAATGAAAACGGTTACTGCAAAGGAACGGATTAACCTAGAAGAACGAAATTTGGTGAGACAAGTGGCATTGGTGAATGACCAACACCAGAAAGTATCATCAAGATTGGGTGAAAATATATTTGCTGATATTTCAGGAAACTCCTAGTTTTGAGGAAATTTGGCAACAGCTTTCAAAGAAAGTGATATTGGCTTGTCTCTGCTTGGGGTACATCCATAGAAAACAAACCATAAGATAGAACTTGGAGCTAGTTTATTGTGCCAAGTTTCAAAGAGCTAGCACAAACCGTGTTTGATTTAGAGTTCCAAATACATCTATCCATATAGGAGAAAACAGAGTGAAACGTAAAAATGAAAAGGGTAACTGCAAATGAACGGTTTAACCTAGAAGAATGAAATTTGGTGAGCCAAGTTGGATTGGTGTACTGATCAACACCTGAAAGTATCATCAAGATTGGGTGAAAAAATGTTTGGTGAGATTTCAGGAAACTTGTATTTTTGGGGAAGCTTAGCAACTCCTTTTCATTAAAGTGATTTTCATCAGTCTCTTCTTGGGGCTACATACATAGGAAACAAACCATAGAGATAGAAATTGGAACTACTTTATTCTGCCAAGTTTCAAAGAGCTAGCACAAACCGTGTTTTATTTAGAATTCCAAATACATGTATCCATATAGGAGAAAACAGAGTGAAACCTAAAAATGAAAACGGTTACTGCAGACGAACAGTTTAAACTAGAAGAACGATATTTGGTCAGCGAAGTGGGATTGGTGTACTGATCAACACCTGAAAGTATCATCAAGATTGGGTGAAAAAATGTTTGCTGAGATTTCAGGAAGCTCGTAGTTTTAGGAAAGCTTGGCAACCCTTTTAAAGAAAGTGATTTACATCATTCTCTGCTTGGGGCTACATCAATAGGAAACAAACCATAGAGATAGAACTTGCAACTCTTTTATTGTGCCAAGTTTTAAAGAGCTAGCACAAACCGTGTTTGATGTAGAGTTCCAACTACATGTATCCATATAGGAGAAAACAGAGTGAAACATAAAAATGAAAACGGTTACTGCAAATGAACGGTTTAACCTAGAAGAATGAAATTTGGTGAGCCAAGTGGCATTGGTGTACTGATCATTACCTGAAAGTAGCATCAAGATTAGGTGAAAAAATGTTTGCTGAGATTTCAGGAAGCTCCTTGTTTTGAGGAAGCTTGGCAACCCCATTCAATGAAAGTGATTTTCATCAGTATCTGCTTGGGGCTACATCAATAGAAAACAAACCGTAGAGGTAGAATGTGGAACTACTTTACTATGCCAAGGTTCAAAGAGCTTGCACAAACTGTGTTTGACTTAGACTTCCTACTACATGTATCCATATAGTAGAAAGCAGAGTGAAACCTAAAAATGAAAACGGTTACTGCAAACGAACGGTTTAACCTAGAAGAACGAAATTTGGTGAGCCAAGTCGGATTGGTGTACTGATCAACACCTGAAAGTATCATCAAGATTGGGTGAAAAAATGTTTGCTGAGATTTCAGGAAACTCATAGTTTTTGGAAAGATTAGCAACCCGTTTTAATTAAAGTGATTTTCATCACTTCTCTGCTTGCGGCTACATCAGTAGGAAACAAACCATAGAGATAGAACTTGGAACTACTTTATTCTGCCAAGTTTCAAAGAGCTAGCACAAACCGTGTTTGATTTAGAGTGCCAACTACATGTATCCACATAGGAGAAAACAGAGTGAAACATAAAAATGAAAAGAGTTACTGCAAACGAACGGTTTAACCTAGAAGAAAGAAATTTTGTGAGCCAAGTGGGACTGGTGTCCTGATCAACACCTGAAAGTATCATCAATATTGGGTGAAAAAATGTTTCCTGAGATTTCAGGAAACTCGTAGTTTTTGGGTTGATTGGCAACCCCTTTTAACTTAAGTTATTTTCATCAGTCTCTGCTTGGGGCTACATCAATAGGAAACAAACCATAGAGATAGAACTTGGAACTACTTTATTCTGCCAAGTTTCAAAGAGGTAGCACAAACCGTGTTGGATTTAGAGTTCCAACTACATGTATGCATATAGGAGAAAAAAGAGTGAAACGTAAAAATGAAAACGGTTACTGCAAACGAACGGTTTAACCTAGAAGAACGAAATTTGGTGAGCCAAGTGGGATTCGTGTACTGATCAACACCTGAAAATATCATCAAGATTGGGTGAAAAAAAATTTGCTGAGATTTCAGGAAGCTCGTAGTTTAAGGGAAGCTTGGCAAACCTTTTAAAAAAGTAATTTTCATCAGTCTCTGCTTGGGGCTACATCAATAGGAAACAACCATAGAGATAGAACTTGGAACTACTTTATTGTGCCAAGTTTCAAAGAGCTACCACAAAGCGTGTTTGATTTAGAGTTCCAACTACATGTATCCATATAGGAGAAAACAGAGTGAAACCTAAAAATGAAAACGTTTAGTGGAAACGAAAGGTTTAACCTAGAAGAACAAAATGTGGGGAGCCAAGTGGAATTGGTGTACTGATCAACACTTGAATGTATCATCAAGATTGGGTGAAAAAATGTTTGCTGAGATTTCAGGAAACTCGTACTGTTTTGGAAGCTTGGCAACCCCTTTACATTAAAGTGATTTTCATCAGTCTTTGCTTGGGGCTACATGAATAGGAAACAAACCATAGAGATAGATCTTGGAACTATTATATTCTGCCAAGGTTCAAAGACCTAGCACAAAGCGTGTTTGATTTAGAGTTCCAACTACATGTATCCTTATAGGAGAAATCAGAGTGATACGTAAAAATGAAAACGGTTTCTGCAAACGAACGGTTTAACCTGGAAGAACGAAATTTTGTGAGCCAAGTGGCATTGGTGAAATGAACAACACCAGAAAATATCATGAAGATTTGGTGAAAAAATGTTTGCTGATATTTCAGGAAACTCGTAGTTTTGTTAAAATTTGGCAACAGCTTTCAAAGAAAGTGATATTGTCCAGTCTCTGCTTGGGGCTACATGAATAGGAAACAAACCATAGATTTAGATCTTGGAACTACATTATTCTGCCAAGTTTCAAAGAGCTAGCACAAAGCGTGTTTGATTTAGAGTTCCAACTACATGCATCCTTATAGGAGAAAACAGAGTGAAATGTAAAAATGAAAAGGGTTACTGCAAACGAACGGTTTAACCTACAAGAACGAAATTTGGTGAGCCAAGTGGCATTGGTGAAATGACCAACACCAGAAAATATCATCAAGATTGGGTGAAAAAATGTTTGCTGATATTTCAGGAAAATCCTAGTTTTGAGAAAATTTGGCAACAGCTTTCAAAGAAAGTGTTATTGGCCAGTCTCTGCGTGGGGCTACATCAATAGAAAACAAAACATGGGGGTAAGAACTTGGAACAACTTTATTTGCCAAGTTTCACAGAGCTAGCACAAACCGTGTTTGATTTAGAGTTCCAACTACATGTATCCACATAGGAGGAAACAGAGTGAAACATAAAAATGTAAAGGGTTACTGCAAACGAACGGTTTAACCTAGAAGAACGAAATTTGGTGAGCCAAGTGTGATTGGTGTACTGATCATTACATGAAAGTATCATCAAGATTGGGTGAAAAAATGTTTGCTGAGATTTCAGGAAACTCCTAGTTTTGAGGAAATTTGTCAACCCCATTTAATGAAAGTGATTTTCATCAGTCTCTGTTTGGGACTACATCAATAGGAAACAAACCATAGAGATAGAAATTGGAACTACTTTATTGTGCCAAGTTTCAAAGACCTAGCACAAACCGTGTTTGATTTAGAGTTCCAACTACATGTACCTACTTAGGAGAAAACAGAGTGAAACGTAAAAATGAAAAGGGTTACTGCAAACGAACGGTTTAACCTACAAGAACGAAATTTGGTGAGCCAAGTGGCATTGGTGAAATGACCAACACCAGAAAATATCATCAAGATTGGGTGAAAAAATGTTTGCTGATATTTCAGGAAAATCCTAGTTTTGAGGAAATTTGGCAACAGCTTTCAAAGAAAGTGATATTGGCCTGTCTCTGCTTGGGGTACATCAATAGAAAACAAACCATAAAGATAGAACTTGGAACGACTTTATTGTGCCAAGTTTCAAAGAGCTAGCACAAAGCGTGTTTGATTTAGAGTTCCAACTACATGTATCCATATAGTAGAAAACAGAGTGAAACGTAAAAATGAAAAGGGTTACTGCAAACGAACGGTTTAACCTAGAAGAACGAAATTTGGTGAGCCAAGTGGGATTGGTGTACTGATCAACACCTGAAAGTATCATCAAGATTGGGGGAAAAAATGTTTGCTGATATTTCAGGAAACTCGTAGTTTTTGGAAGCTTGGCAACCCCTTTTCATTAAAGTGATTTTCATCAGTCTCTGCTTGGGGCTACATGAATAGGAAACAAACCGTAGAGATAGAACTTGGAACTACTTTATTCTGCCAAGTTTCAAAGAGCTAGCACAAACAGTGTTTGATTTAGAGTACCAAATACATGTATCCATATACGAGAAAACACAGTGAAACATAAAAATGAAAACGGTTACTGCAAAGGAACGGATTAACCTAGAAGAACGAAATTTGGTGAGACAAGTGGCATTGGTGAATGACCAACACCAGAAAGTATCATCAAGATTGGGTGAAAAAATATTTGCTGATATTTCAGGAAACTCCTAGTTTTGAGGAAATTTGGCAACAGCTTTCAAAGAAAGTGATATTGGCTTGTCTCTGCTTGGGGTACATCCATAGAAAACAAACCATAAGATAGAACTTGGAGCTAGTTTATTGTGCCAAGTTTCAAAGAGCTAGCACAAACCGTGTTTGATTTAGAGTTCCAAATACATCTATCCATATAGGAGAAAACAGAGTGAAACGTAAAAATGAAAAGGGTAACTGCAAATGAACGGTTTAACCTAGAAGAATGAAATTTGGTGAGCCAAGTTGGATTGGTGTACTGATCAACACCTGAAAGTATCATCAAGATTGGGTGAAAAAATGTTTGGTGAGATTTCAGGAAACTTGTATTTTTGGGGAAGCTTAGCAACTCCTTTTCATTAAAGTGATTTTCATCAGTCTCTTCTTGGGGCTACATACATAGGAAACAAACCATAGAGATAGAAATTGGAACTACTTTATTCTGCCAAGTTTCAAAGAGCTAGCACAAACCGTGTTTTATTTAGAATTCCAAATACATGTATCCATATAGGAGAAAACAGAGTGAAACCTAAAAATGAAAACGGTTACTGCAGACGAACAGTTTAAACTAGAAGAACGATATTTGGTCAGCGAAGTGGGATTGGTGTACTGATCAACACCTGAAAGTATCATCAAGATTGGGTGAAAAAATGTTTGCTGAGATTTCAGGAAGCTCGTAGTTTTAGGAAAGCTTGGCAACCCTTTTAAAGAAAGTGATTTACATCATTCTCTGCTTGGGGCTACATCAATAGGAAACAAACCATAGAGATAGAACTTGCAACTCTTTTATTGTGCCAAGTTTTAAAGAGCTAGCACAAACCGTGTTTGATGTAGAGTTCCAACTACATGTATCCATATAGGAGAAAACAGAGTGAAACATAAAAATGAAAACGGTTACTGCAAATGAACGGTTTAACCTAGAAGAATGAAATTTGGTGAGCCAAGTGGCATTGGTGTACTGATCATTACCTGAAAGTAGCATCAAGATTAGGTGAAAAAAATGTTTGCTGAGATTTCAGGAAGCTCCTTGTTTTGAGGAAGCTTGGCAACCCCATTCAATGAAAGTGATTTTCATCAGTATCTGCTTGGGGCTACATCAATAGAAAACAAACCGTAGAGGTAGAATGTGGAACTACTTTACTATGCCAAGGTTCAAAGAGCTTGCACAAACTGTGTTTGACTTAGACTTCCTACTACATGTATCCATATAGTAGAAAGCAGAGTGAAACCTAAAAATGAAAACGGTTACTGCAAACGAACGGTTTAACCTAGAAGAACGAAATTTGGTGAGCCAAGTCGGATTGGTGTACTGATCAACACCTGAAAGTATCATCAAGATTGGGTGAAAAAATGTTTGCTGAGATTTCAGGAAACTCATAGTTTTTGGAAAGATTAGCAACCCGTTTTAATTAAAGTGATTTTCATCACTTCTCTGCTTGCGGCTACATCAGTAGGAAACAAACCATAGAGATAGAACTTGGAACTACTTTATTCTGCCAAGTTTCAAAGAGCTAGCACAAACCGTGTTTGATTTAGAGTGCCAACTACATGTATCCACATAGGAGAAAACAGAGTGAAACATAAAAATGAAAAGAGTTACTGCAAACGAACGGTTTAACCTAGAAGAAAGAAATTTTGTGAGCCAAGTGGGACTGGTGTCCTGATCAACACCTGAAAGTATCATCAATATTGGGTGAAAAAATGTTTCCTGAGATTTCAGGAAACTCGTAGTTTTTGGGTTGATTGGCAACCCCTTTTAACTTAAGTTATTTTCATCAGTCTCTGCTTGGGGCTACATCAATAGGAAACAAACCATAGAGATAGAACTTGGAACTACTTTATTCTGCCAAGTTTCAAAGAGGTAGCACAAACCGTGTTGGATTTAGAGTTCCAACTACATGTATGCATATAGGAGAAAAAAGAGTGAAACGTAAAAATGAAAACGGTAACTGCAAACGAACGGTTTAACCTAGAAGAACGAAATTTGGTGAGCCAAGTGGGATTCGTGTACTGATCAACACCTGAAAATATCATCAAGATTGGGTGAAAAAATTTTTGCTGAGATTTCAGGAAGCTCGTAGTTCAAGGGAAGCTTGGCAAACCTTTTAAAAAAGTAATTTTCATCAGTCTCTGCTTGGGGCTACACCAATAGGAAACAACCATAGAGATAGAACTTGGAACTACTTTATTGTGCCAAGTTTCAAAGAGCTACCACAAAGCGTGTTTGATTTAGTGTTCCAACTACATGTATCCATATAGGAGAAAACAGAGTGAAACCTAAAAATGAAAACGTTTAGTGGAAACGAAAGGTTTAACCTAGAAGAACAAAATGTGGGGAGCCAAGTGGAATTTGTGTACTGATCAACACTTGAATGTATCATCAAGATTGGGTGAAAAAATGTTTGCTGATATTTCAGGAAACTCGTACTGTTTTGGAAGCTTGGCAACCCCTTTACATTAAAGTGATTTTCATCAGTCTTTGCTTGGGGCTACATGAATAGGAAACAAACCATAGAGATAGATCTTGGAACTATTATATTCTGCCAAGGTTCAAAGACCTAGCACAAAGCGTGTTTGATTTAGAGTTCCAACTACATGTATCCTTATAGGAGAAATCAGAGTGATACGTAAAAATGAAAACGGTTTCTGCAAACGAACGGTTTAACCTGGAAGAACGAAATTTTGTGAGCCAAGTGGCATTGGTGAAATGAACAACACCAGAAAATATCATGAAGATTTGGTGAAAAAATGTTTGCTGATATTTCAGGAAACTCGTAGTTTTGTTAAAATTTGGCAACAGCTTTCAAAGAAAGTGATATTGTCCAGTCTCTGCTTGGGGCTACATGAATAGGAAACAAACCATAGATTTAGATCTTGGAACTACATTATTCTGCCAAGTTTCAAAGAGCTAGCACAAAGCGTGTTTGATTTAGAGTTCCAACTACATGCATCCTTATAGGAGAAAACAGAGTGAAATGTAAAAATGAAAAGGGTTACTGCAAACGAACGGTTTAACCTACAAGAACGAAATTTGGTGAGCCAAGTGGCATTGGTGAAATGACCAACACCAGAAAATATCATCAAGATTGGGTGAAAAAATGTTTGCTGATATTTCAGGAAAATCCTAGTTTTGAGAAAATTTGGCAACAGCTTTCAAAGAAAGTGTTATTGGCCAGTCTCTGCGTGGGGCTACATCAATAGAAAACAAAACATGGGGGTAAGAACTTGGAACAACTTTATTTGCCAAGTTTCACAGAGCTAGCACAAACCGTGTTTGATTTAGAGTTCCAACTACATGTATCCACATAGGAGAAAACAGAGTGAAACATAAAAATGTAAAGGGTTACTGCAAACGAACGGTTTAACCTAGAAGAACGAAATTTGGTGAGCCAAGTGTGATTGGTGTACTGATCATTACATGAAAGTATCATCAAGATTGGGTGAAAAAATGTTTGCTGAGATTTCAGGAAACTCCTAGTTTTGAGGAAATTTGTCAACCCCATTTAATGAAAGTGATTTTCATCAGTCTCTGTTTGGGACTACATCAATAGGAAACAAACCATAGAGATAGAAATTGGAACTACTTTATTGTGCCAAGTTTCAAAGACCTAGCACAAACCGTGTTTGATTTAGAGTTCCAACTACATGTACCTACTTAGGAGAAAACAGAGTGAAACGTAAAAATGAAAAGGGTTACTGCAAATGAACGGTTTAACCTAGAAGAACGAAATTTGGTGAGCCAAGTGGCATTGGTGAAATGACCAACACCAGAAAATATCATCAAGATTGGGTGAAAAAATGTTTGCTGATATTTCAGGAAAATCCTAGTTTTGAGAAAATTTGGCAACAGCTTTCAAAGAAAGTGTTATTGGCCAGTCTCTGCTTGGGGCTACATCAATAGGAAACAATCCATAGAGATAGAACTTGGAACTACTTTATTCTGCAATGTTTCAAAGAGCTAGCACAAACCGTGTTTGATTTAGAGTTCCAACTACATGTAGTTGAAACGTAAAAATGAAAAGGGTTTAACCTAGAAGAACGAAATTTGGTGAGCCAAGTGGCATTGGTGAAATGACCAACACCAGAAAATATCATCAAGATTGGGTGAAAAAATGTTTGCTGATATTTCAGGAAAATCCTAGTTTTGAGGAAATTTGGCAACAGCTTTCAAAGAAAGTGATATTGGCCTGTCTCTGCTTGGGGTACATCAATAGAAAACAAACCATAAAGATAGAACTTGGAACGACTTTATTGTGCCAAGTTTCAAAGAGCTAGCACAAAGCGTGTTTGATTTAGAGTTCCAACTACATGTATCCATATAGTAGAAAACAGAGTGAAACGTAAAAATGAAAAGGGTTACTGCAAACGAACGGTTTAACCTAGAAGAACGAAATTTGGTGAGCCAAGTGGGATTGGTGTACTGATCAACACCTGAAAGTATCATCAAGATTGGGGGAAAAAATGTTTGCTGATATTTCAGGAAACTCGTAGTTTTTGGAAGCTTGGCAACCCCTTTTCATTAAAGTGATTTTCATCAGTCTCTGCTTGGGGCTACATGAATAGGAAACAAACCGTAGAGATAGAACTTGGAACTACTTTATTCTGCCAAGTTTCAAAGAGTTAGCACAAACAGTGTTTGATTTAGAGTACCAAATACATGTATCCATATACGAGAAAACACAGTGAAACATAAAAATGAAAACGGTTACTGCAAAGGAACGGATTAACCTAGAAGAACGAAATTTGGTGAGACAAGTGGCATTGGTGAATGACCAACACCAGAAAGTATCATCAAGATTGGGTGAAAAAATATTTGCTGATATTTCAGGAAACTCCTAGTTTTGAGGAAATTTGGTAACAGCTTTCAAAGAAAGTGATATTGGCTTGTCTCTGCTTGGGGTATATCCATAGAAAACAAACCATAAGATAGAACTTGGAGCTAGTTTATTGTGCCAAGTTTCAAAGAGCTAGCACAAACCGTGTTTGATTTAGAGTTCCAAATACATCTATCCATATAGGAGAAAACAGAGTGAAACGTAAAAATGAAAAGAGTAACTGCAAATGAACGGTTTAACCTAGAAGAATGAAATTTGGTGAGCCAAGTTGATTGGTGTACTGATCAACACCTGAAAGTATCATCAAGATTGGGTGAAAAAATGTTTGGTGAGATTTCAGGAAACTTGTATTTTTGGGGAAGCTTAGCAACTCCTTTTCATTAAAGTGATTTTCATCAGTCTCTTCTTGGGGCTACATACATAGGAAACAAACCATAGAGATAGAAATTGGAACTACTTTATTCTGCCAAGTTTCAAAGAGCTAGCACAAACCGTGTTTTATTTAGAATTCCAAATACATGTATCCATATAGGAGAAAACAGAGTGAAACCTAAAAATGAAAACGGTTACTGCAGACGAACAGTTTAAACTAGAAGAACGATATTTGGTCAGCGAAGTGGGATTGGTGTACTGATCAACACCTGAAAGTATCATCAAGATTGGGTGAAAAAAAGTTTGCTGAGATTTCAGGAAGCTCGTAGTTTTAGGAAAGCTTGGCAACCCTTTTAAAGAAAGTGATTTACATCATTCTCTGCTTGGGGCTACATCAATAGGAAACAAACCATAGAGATAGAACTTGCAACTCTTTTATTGTGCCAAGTTTTAAAGAGCTAGCACAAACCGTGTTTGATGTAGAGTTCCAACTACATGTATCCATATAGGAGAAAACAGAGTGAAACATAAAAATGAAAACGGTTACTGCAAATGAACGGTTTAACCTAGAAGAATGAAATTTGGTGAGCCAAGTGGCATTGGTGTACTGATCATTACCTGAAAGTAGCATCAAGATTAGGTGAAAAAAATGTTTGCTGAGATTTCAGGAAGCTCCTTGTTTTGAGGAAGCTTGGCAACCCCATTCAATGAAAGTGATTTTCATCAGTATCTGCTTGGGGCTACATCAATAGAAAACAAACCGTAGAGGTAGAATGTGGAACTACTTTACTATGCCAAGGTTCAAAGAGCTTGCACAAACTGTGTTTGACTTAGACTTCCTACTACATGTATCCATATAGTAGAAAGCAGAGTGAAACCTAAAAATGAAAACGGTTACTGCAAACGAACGGTTTAACCTAGAAGAACGAAATTTGGTGAGCCAAGTCGGATTGGTGTACTGATCAACACCTGGAAGTATCATCAAGATTGGGTGAAAAAATGTTTGCTGAGATTTCAGGAAACTCATAGTTTTTGGAAAGATTAGCAACCCGTTTTAATTAAAGTGATTTTCATCACTTCTCTGCTTGCGGCTACATCAGTAGGAAACAAACCATAGAGATAGAACTTGGAACTACTTTATTCTGCCAAGTTTCAAAGAGCTAGCACAAACCGTGTTTGATTTAGAGTGCCAACTACATGTATCCACATAGGAGAAAACAGAGTGAAACATAAAAATGAAAAGAGTTACTGCAAACGAACGGTTTAACCTAGAAGAAAGAAATTTTGTGAGCCAAGTGGGACTGGTGTCCTGATCAACACCTGAAAGTATCATCAATATTGGGTGAAAAAATGTTTCCTGAGATTTCAGGAAACTCGTAGTTTTTGGGTTGATTGGCAACCCCTTTTAACTTAAGTTATTTTCATCAGTCTCTGCTTGGGGCTACATCAATAGGAAACAAACCATAGAGATAGAACTTGGAACTACTTTATTCTGCCAAGTTTCAAAGAGGTAGCACAAACCGTGTTGGATTTAGAGTTCCAACTACATGTATGCATATAGGAGAAAAAAGAGTGAAACGTAAAAATGAAAACGGTAACTGCAAACGAACGGTTTAACCTAGAAGAACGAAATTTGGTGAGCCAAGTGGGATTCGTGTACTGATCAACACCTGAAAATATCATCAAGATTGGGTGAAAAAATTTTTGCTGAGATTTCAGGAAGCTCGTAGTTCAAGGGAAGCTTGGCAAACCTTTTAAAAAAGTAATTTTCATCAGTCTCTGCTTGGGGCTACACCAATAGGAAACAACCATAGAGATAGAACTTGGAACTACTTTATTGTGCCAAGTTTCAAAGAGCTACCACAAAGCGTGTTTGATTTAGTGTTCCAACTACATGTATCCATATAGGAGAAAACAGAGTGAAACCTAAAAATGAAAACGTTTAGTGGAAACGAAAGGTTTAACCTAGAAGAACAAAATGTGGGGAGCCAAGTGGAATTTGTGTACTGATCAACACTTGAATGTATCATCAAGATTGGGTGAAAAAATGTTTGCTGAGATTTCAGGAAACTCGTACTGTTTTGGAAGCTTGGCAACCCCTTTACATTAAAGTGATTTTCATCAGTCTTTGCTTGGGGCTACATGAATAGGAAACAAACCATAGAGATAGATCTTGGAACTATTATATTCTGCCAAGGTTCAAAGACCTAGCACAAAGCGTGTTTGATTTAGAGTTCCAACTACATGTATCCTTATAGGAGAAATCAGAGTGATACGTAAAAATGAAAACGGTTTCTGCAAACGAACGGTTTAACCTGGAAGAACGAAATTTTGTGAGCCAAGTGGCATTGGTGAAATGAACAACACCAGAAAATATCATGAAGATTTGGTGAAAAAATGTTTGCTGATATTTCAGGAAACTCGTAGTTTTGTTAAAATTTGGCAACAGCTTTCAAAGAAAGTGATATTGTCCAGTCTCTGCTTGGGGCTACATGAATAGGAAACAAACCATAGATTTAGATCTTGGAACTACATTATTCTGCCAAGTTTCAAAGAGCTAGCACAAAGCGTGTTTGATTTAGAGTTCCAACTACATGCATCCTTATAGGAGAAAACAGAGTGAAATGTAAAAATGAAAAGGGTTACTGCAAACGAACGGTTTAACCTACAAGAACGAAATTTGGTGAGCCAAGTGGCATTGGTGAAATGACCAACACCAGAAAATATCATCAAGATTGGGTGAAAAAATGTTTGCTGATATTTCAGGAAAATCCTAGTTTTGAGAAAATTTGGCAACAGCTTTCAAAGAAAGTGTTATTGGCCAGTCTCTGCGTGGGACTACATCAATAGAAAACAAAACATGGGGGTAAGAACTTGGAACAACTTTATTTGCCAAGTTTCACAGAGCTAGCACAAACCGTGTTTGATTTAGAGTTCCAACTACATGTATCCACATAGGAGAAAACAGAGTGAAACATAAAAATGTAAAGGGTTACTGCAAACGAACGGTTTAACCTAGAAGAACGAAATTTGGTGAGCCAAGTGTGATTGGTGTACTGATCATTACATGAAAGTATCATCAAGATTGGGTGAAAAAATGTTTGCTGAGATTTCAGGAAACTCCTAGTTTTGAGGAAATTTGTCAACCCCATTTAATGAAAGTGATTTTCATCAGTCTCTGTTTGGGACTACATCAATAGGAAACAAACCATAGAGATAGAAATTGGAACTACTTTATTGTGCCAAGTTTCAAAGACCTAGCACAAACCGTGTTTGATTTAGAGTTCCAACTACATGTACCTACTTAGGAGAAAACAGAGTGAAACGTAAAAATGAAAAGGGTTACTGCAAATGAACGGTTTAACCTAGAAGAACGAAATTTGGTGAGCCAAGTGGCATTGGTGAAATGACCAACACCAGAAAATATCATCAAGATTGGGTGAAAAAATGTTTGCTGATATTTCAGGAAAATCCTAGTTTTGAGAAAATTTGGCAACAGCTTTCAAAGAAAGTGTTATTGGCCAGTCTCTGCTTGGGGCTACATCAATAGGAAACAATCCATAGAGATAGAACTTGGAACTACTTTATTCTGCAATGTTTCAAAGAGCTAGCACAAACCGTGTTTGATTTAGAGTTCCAACTACATGTAGTTGAAACGTAAAAATGAAAAGGGTTTAACCTAGAAGAACGAAATTTGGTGAGCCAAGTGGCATTGGTGAAATGACCAACACCAGAAAATATCATCAAGATTGGGTGAAAAAATGTTTGCTGATATTTCAGGAAAATCCTAGTTTTGAGGAAATTTGGCAACAGCTTTCAAAGAAAGTGATATTGGCCTGTCTCTGCTTGGGGTACATCAATAGAAAACAAACCATAAAGATAGAACTTGGAACGACTTTATTGTGCCAAGTTTCAAAGAGCTAGCACAAAGCGTGTTTGATTTAGAGTTCCAACTACATGTATCCATATAGTAGAAAACAGAGTGAAACGTAAAAATGAAAAGGGTTACTGCAAACGAACGGTTTAACCTAGAAGAACGAAATTTGGTGAGCCAAGTGGGATTGGTGTACTGATCAACACCTGAAAGTATCATCAAGATTGGGGGAAAAAATGTTTGCTGATATTTCAGGAAACTCGTAGTTTTTGGAAGCTTGGCAACCCCTTTTCATTAAAGTGATTTTCATCAGTCTCTGCTTGGGGCTACATGAATAGGAAACAAACCGTAGAGATAGAACTTGGAACTACTTTATTCTGCCAAGTTTCAAAGAGCTAGCACAAACAGTGTTTGATTTAGAGTACCAAATACATGTATCCATATACGAGAAAACACAGTGAAACATAAAAATGAAAACGGTTACTGCAAAGGAACGGATTAACCTAGAAGAACGAAATTTGGTGAGACAAGTGGCATTGGTGAATGACCAACACCAGAAAGTATCATCAAGATTGGGTGAAAAAATATTTGCTGATATTTCAGGAAACTCCTAGTTTTGAGGAAATTTGGTAACAGCTTTCAAAGAAAGTGATATTGGCTTGTCTCTGCTTGGGGTATATCCATAGAAAACAAACCATAAGATAGAACTTGGAGCTAGTTTATTGTGCCAAGTTTCAAAGAGCTAGCACAAACCGTGTTTGATTTAGAGTTCCAAATACATCTATCCATATAGGAGAAAACAGAGTGAAACGTAAAAATGAAAAGGGTAACTGCAAATGAACGGTTTAACCTAGAAGAATGAAATTTGGTGAGCCAAGTTGATTGGTGTACTGATCAACACCTGAAAGTATCATCAAGATTGGGTGAAAAAATGTTTGGTGAGATTTCAGGAAACTTGTATTTTTGGGGAAGCTTAGCAACTCCTTTTCATTAAAGTGATTTTCATCAGTCTCTTCTTGGGGCTACATACATAGGAAACAAACCATAGAGATAGAAATTGGAACTACTTTATTCTGCCAAGTTTCAAAGAGCTAGCACAAACCGTGTTTTATTTAGAATTCCAAATACATGTATCCATATAGGAGAAAACAGAGTGAAACCTAAAAATGAAAACGGTTACTGCAGACGAACAGTTTAAACTAGAAGAACGATATTTGGTCAGCGAAGTGGGATTGGTGTACTGATCAACACCTGAAAGTATCATCAAGATTGGGTGAAAAAATGTTTGCTGAGATTTCAGGAAGCTCGTAGTTTTAGGAAAGCTTGGCAACCCTTTTAAAGAAAGTGATTTACATCATTCTCTGCTTGGGGCTACATCAATAGGAAACAAACCATAGAGATAGAACTTGCAACTCTTTTATTGTGCCAAGTTTTAAAGAGCTAGCACAAACCGTGTTTGATGTAGAGTTCCAACTACATGTATCCATATAGGAGAAAACAGAGTGAAACATAAAAATGAAAACGGTTACTGCAAATGAACGGTTTAACCTAGAAGAATGAAATTTGGTGAGCCAAGTGGCATTGGTGTACTGATCATTACCTGAAAGTAGCATCAAGATTAGGTGAAAAAATGTTTGCTGAGATTTCAGGAAGCTCCTTGTTTTGAGGAAGCTTGGCAACCCCATTCAATGAAAGTGATTTTCATCAGTATCTGCTTGGGGCTACATCAATAGAAAACAAACCGTAGAGGTAGAATGTGGAACTACTTTACTATGCCAAGGTTCAAAGAGCTTGCACAAACTGTGTTTGACTTAGACTTCCTACTACATGTATCCATATAGTAGAAAGCAGAGTGAAACCTAAAAATGAAAACGGTTACTGCAAACGAACGGTTTAACCTAGAAGAACGAAATTTGGTGAGCCAAGTCGGATTGGTGTACTGATCAACACCTGAAAGTATCATCAAGATTGGGTGAAAAAATGTTTGCTGAGATTTCAGGAAACTCATAGTTTTTGGAAAGATTAGCAACCCGTTTTAATTAAAGTGATTTTCATCACTTCTCTGCTTGCGGCTACATCAGTAGGAAACAAACCATAGAGATAGAACTTGGAACTACTTTATTCTGCCAAGTTTCAAAGAGCTAGCACAAACCGTGTTTGATTTAGAGTGCCAACTACATGTATCCACATAGGAGAAAACAGAGTGAAACATAAAAATGAAAAGAGTTACTGCAAACGAACGGTTTAACCTAGAAGAAAGAAATTTTGTGAGCCAAGTGGGACTGGTGTCCTGATCAACACCTGAAAGTATCATCAATATTGGGTGAAAAAATGTTTCCTGAGATTTCAGGAAACTCGTAGTTTTTGGGTTGATTGGCAACCCCTTTTAACTTAAGTTATTTTCATCAGTCTCTGCTTGGGGCTACATCAATAGGAAACAAACCATAGAGATAGAACTTGGAACTACTTTATTCTGAAAGTTTCAAAGAGGTAGCACAAACCGTGTTGGATTTAGAGTTCCAACTACATGTATGCATATAGGAGAAAAAAGAGTGAAACGTAAAAATGAAAACGGTAACTGCAAACGAACGGTTTAACCTAGAAGAACGAAATTTGGTGAGCCAAGTGGGATTCGTGTACTGATCAACACCTGAAAATATCATCAAGATTGGGTGAAAAAAATTTTGCTGAGATTTCAGGAAGCTCGTAGTTCAAGGGAAGCTTGGCAAACCTTTTAAAAAAGTAATTTTCATCAGTCTCTGCTTGGGGCTACATCAATAGGAAACAACCATAGAGATAGAACTTGGAACTACTTTATTGTGCCAAGTTTCAAAGAGCTACCACAAAGCGTGTTTGATTTAGAGTTCCAACTACGTGTATCCATATTGGAGAAAACAGAGTGAAACCTAAAAATGAAAACGTTTAGTGGAAACGAAAGGTTTAACCTAGAAGAACAAAATGTGGGGAGCCAAGTGGAATTGGTGTACTGATCAACACTTGAATGTATCATCAAGATTGGGTGAAAAAATGTTTGCTGAGATTTCAGGAAACTCGTACTGTTTTGGAAGCTTGGCAACCCCTTTACATTAAAGTGATTTTCATCAGTCTTTGCTTGGGGCTACATGAATAGGAAACAAACCATAGAGATAGATCTTGGAACTATTATATTCTGCCAAGGTTCAAAGACCTAGCACAAAGCGTGTTTGATTTAGAGTTCCAACTACATGTATCCTTATAGGAGAAATCAGAGTGATACGTAAAAATGAATACGGTTTCTGCAAACGAACGGTTTAACCTGGAAGAACGAAATTTTGTGAGCCAAGTGGCATTGGTGAAATGAACAACACCAGAAAATATCATGAAGATTTGGTGAAAAAATGTTTGCTGATATTTCAGGAAACTCGTAGTTTTGTTAAAATTTGGCAACAGCTTTCAAAGAAAGTGATATTGTCCAGTCTCTGCTTGGGGCTACATGAATAGGAAACAAACCATAGATTTAGATCTTGGAACTACATTATTCTGCCAAGTTTCAAAGAGCTAGCACAAAGCGTGTTTGATTTAGAGTTCCAACTACATGCATCCTTATAGGAGAAAACAGAGTGAAATGTAAAAATGAAAAGGGTTACTGCAAACGAACGGTTTAACCTACAAGAACGAAATTTGGTGAGCCAAGTGGCATTGGTGAAATGACCAACACCAGAAAATATCATCAAGATTGGGTGAAAAAATGTTTGCTGATATTTCAGGAAAATCCTAGTTTTGAGAAAATTTGGCAACAGCTTTCAAAGAAAGTGTTATTGGCCAGTCTCTGCGTGGGGCTACATCAATAGAAAACAAAACATGGGGGTAAGAACTTGGAACAACTTTATTTGCCAAGTTTCACAGAGCTAGCACAAACCGTGTTTGATTTAGAGTTCCAACTATATGTAGTTGAAACGTAAAAATGAAAAGGGTTTAACCTAGAAGAACGAAATTTGGTGAGCCAAGTGTCATTGGTGAAATGACCAACACCAGAAAATATCATCAAGATTGGGTGAAAAAATGTTTGCTGATATTTCAGGAAAATCCTAGTTTTGAGAAATTTTGGCAACAGCTTTCAAAGAAAGTGTTATTGGCCAGTCTCTGCTTGGGGCTACATCAATAGGAAACAAACCATAGAGATACAACTTGGAACTACTTTATTCTGCCATGTTTCAAAGAGCTAGCACAAACCGTGTTTGATTTAGACCTCCTACTGCATGTATCCATATAGGAGAAAACAGAGTGAAACATAAAAATGAAAACGGTTACTGCAAACGAACAGTTTAACCTAGAAGAACGAAATTTGGTGAGCCAAGTGGCATTGGTGAAATGACCAACACCAGAAAATATCATCAAGATTGGGTGAAAAAATGTTTGCTGATATTTCAGGAAAATCCTCGTTTTGAGAAATTTTGGCAACAGCTTTCAAAGAAAGTGTTATTGGCCAGTCTCTGCTTGGGGCTACATCAATAGGAAACAAACCATAGAGATACAACTTGGAACTACTTTATTCTGCCATGTTTCAAAGAACTAGCACAAACCGTGTTTGATTTAGACCTCCTACTGCATGTATCCATATAGGAGAAAACAGAGTGAAACATAAAAATGAAAATGGTTACTGCAAACGAACAGTTTAACCTAGAAGAACGAAATTCGGTGAGCCAAGTGGGAATCGTGTACTGATCATTTCCTGAACGTATCATCAAGATTGGGTGAAAAAATATTTGCTGAGATTTCAGGAAACTCCTAGTTTTGAGGATATTTGGCAACCCCATTTAATGAAAGTGATTTTCATCAGAGTCTGCTTGTGGCTACATCAATAGAAAACAAAACATGGAGGTAAGAACTTGGAAAAACTTTATTTGCCAAGTTTCAAAGAGCTAGCACAAACCGTGTTTGATTTAGAGTTCCAAGTACATGTATCCATATAGGAGAAACAGAGTGAAACGAAAAAATGAAAATGGTTACTGCAAACGAACGGTGTAACCTAGAAGAACGAAATTTGGTGAGCCAAGTGGGATTAGTGTACTGATCAACACCTGAAAGTATCATCAAGATTGGTGAAAAAATATTTGCTGAAAATTCAGGAAATTCGTAGTTTTTGGAATCTTGGCAACTCCTTTTCATTAAAGTGATTTTCATCAGTCTCTGCTTGGGGCTTTATGAATAGGAAACAAACCACAGAGATAGAATATGGAACTACTTTATTCTGCCAAGTTTCAAAGAGCTAGCACAAACCTTGTTTGATGTAGAGTTCCAACTACATGTATCCTTATAGGAGAAAATAGAGTGAAACCTAAGAATGAAAACGGTTACTGCAAACGAATGGTTTAACGTAGAAGAACGAAATTTGGTGAGCCTAGTGGGATTGGTGTACTGCTCATTTCCTGAAAGTATCATCAAGATTGGGTGAAAAAATGTTTGCTGATATTTCAGGAAACTCCTAGTTTTGAGGATATTTGACAACCTCATTTAATGAAAGTGATTTTCATCACTATCTGCTTGGGGCTACATCAATAGAAAACAAACCAAAGAGGTAGAACTCGGAACTACTTTATTGTGCCAAGTTTCAAAGAGCTAGCACAAACCATGTTTGATTTAGAGTTCCAAATACATGTATCCATATAGGAGAAAACAGAGTGAAACATAAAAATGAAAATGGTTACTGCAAACGAACGGTTTAACCTAGAAGAACGAAATTTGGTGAGCCAAGTGGCATTGATGAAATTACCAACACCAGAAAGTATCATGAGGATTGGGTGAAAAAATGTTTGCTGAGATTTCAGGAAATTCCTAGTTTTGAGGAAATTTGGCAACAGCTTTCAAAGAAAGTGATATTGGCCTGTCTCTGCTTGGGGCAACAACAATAGGAAAGAAACCATAGAGATAGAACTTGGAACTACATTTTGGGGCCAAGTTTCAAATAGCTATCACAAACCGTGTTTGATTTAGAGTTCCAACTACATGTATCCATATAGGAGAAAACAGAGTGAAACCTAAAAATGAAAACGTTTACTGCAAACGAACGGTTTAACCTAGAAGAACGAAATTTGGTGAGCCAAGTGGGATAGGTGTACTGATCAACACCTGAAAGTATAAACAAGATTGGGTGAAAAAATGTTTGCTGATATTTCAGGAAACTCCTAGTTTTGATAAAATTTGGCAACAGCTTTTAGAGAAAGTGATATTGTCCAGTCTCTGCTTGGGGCTACATGAATAGGAAACAAACCATAGAGAGTGATCTTGGAACTAATTTATTCTGCCAAGTTTCAAAGAGCTACCACAAACCGTGTTTGATTAAGAGTTCGAAATACATGTATCCATATAGGAGAAAAGAGAGTGAAACCCTAAAATGAAAACAGTTACTGCAAACGAACGGTTTCAATTAAAAGAATGAAATTTGGTAATCCAAGTGGGAATCGTGAACTGATCATTACCTGAAAATATCATCAAGATTGGGTGAAAAAATGTTTGTGAGATTTCAGGAAACTCGTAGATTTGGGAAGATTTGCAACCGCTTTCGATGAAAGTGATTTTGGCCAGTCTCTGCTTGGGGCTACATCAATAGGAAACAAACAATAGGAATAGAACTTGGAACTACTTAATTGTGCCAAGTTTCAAAGACCTAGCACAAACCGTGTTTGATTTAGCGTCCCAACTACTTGTCCATATAGGAGAAAACAGAGTGAAACGTAAAAATGAAAACCGTTACTGCAAACGAACGGTTTAACCTAGCAGAATGAAATTTAGTGAGCCAATTAGGATTGGTGAACTGATAATTACCTGAAATTATCATCAAGATTGGGTGAAAAAATGTTTGCTGAGATTTCAGGTATCTCGTAGATTTGGGAAGATTTGCAACCCCTTTCCATGAAAGTGATTTTGGCCAGTCTCTGCTTTGGGCTACATGAATAGGAAACAAACCATAGTAATAGAACTTGGAACTACTTTATTGTGCCAAGTTTCAAAGAGCTAGCACAAACCGTGTTGGATTTAGAGTTCCAACTACATGTATCCATCTGAGAGAAAACAGAGTGAAACCCAAAAAAGTAAACAGTTACTGCAAGCGAACTGTTTAACGTAGGTGAAAGTAATTTGATGACCCAAGTTGGATTGGTGAACTGATCATTACCTGAAAGTATCATCAAGATTGGGTGAAAAAAATGTTTGCTGAGATTTCAGGAAACTCTTGCTTTTGGGAAGCTTGGCAACATCTATCAATGAAAGTGATTTTGACAAGTCTCTGCTTCGGGCTACATCAATAGGAAACAAACCATCGAGACAGAACTTAGAACTACTTTATTGTGCCAAGTGTCAAAGAGCTAGCACAAACCGTGTTTGATTTAGAGTTCCAAATACATGTATCCATATAGGAGAAATCAGATTGAAACCTAATAATGAAACGGGTTACTGCAAACGAACGGTTTAACCTAGCAGAATGAAATTTAGTGAGCCAATTAGGATTGGTGAACTGATCATTACCTGAAAGTATCATCAAGATTGGGTGAAAAAATGTTTGCTGAGATTTCAGGAAACTCGTAGTTTGGGGGAAGCTTGGGAACCCGTTTCAATGAAAGTGATTTTGGCCAGTCTCTGCTTGGGGCTACATCAATAGGAAACAAACCATAGAAATAGAACATGGAACTACTTTATTGTGCCAAGTATCAAAGAGCTAGCACAAACCGTGTTTGATTTAGAGTTCCAGCTACATGTATCCATATAGGAGAAACAGAGTGAAGCCCGATGAAAAGGGTTACTGCAAACAAATGGTTTACCTAGAAGAACTAAATTTGGTCAGCCAAGTGGCATTGGTGTACTGATCATTACCTGAAAGTGTCCTCAAGATTGGTTGAAAAAAATGTTTGCTGAAATCTCAGGAAACTCATTGTTTTGGGGAAGCTTGGCAACAGCTTACAATGAAAGTGATTTTGGCCAGTCTCTGCTTTGGGCTACATCAATACAAAACAAAGCATAGAGATAGAACTTGGAACTACTTTATTGTGCCAAGTTTCAAAGAGGTAGCACAAACCGTGTTTGATTTAGAGTTCCAACTACATGTATACATATAGGAATAAACAGAGTGAAAACCAAAAATGAAAACGGTTACTGAAAACAAGGTTTAAACTAGAAGAACGAAATATGGTGAGCCAAGTGGGATTGGTGAACTGATCATTACCTGAAAGTATCATCAAGATTGGGTAAAAAAATGTTTGCTGAGATTTCAGGAAACTCGTAGTTTTGGAGAAGCTTGGCAACCCCTTTCAATGATAGTGATTTTGGCAAGTCTCTGCTTGGGGCTACATCAATAGAAAACAAACCATAGATATAGAACTTGGAACTACTTTATTGTGCCAAGTTTCAAAGAGCTAGCACAAACCGTGTTTGATTAAGAGTTCCAAATACATGTATCCATATAGGAGAAAAGAGAGTGAAACCCTAAAATGAAAACAGTTACTGCAAACGAACGGTTTCAACTAGAAGAATGAAATTTGGTAATCCAAGTTTGATTCGTGAACTGATCATTACCTGAAAATATCATCAAGATTGTGTGAAAAAATGTTTGCTGAGATTTCATGAAACTCGTAGTTTTGGGGAAGCTTGGCAACCCGTTTCAATGAAAGTCATAATGGCCAGTCTCTGCTTTGGGTTACATCAATACAAAACAAAGCATAGAGATAGAACCTGGAACTACTTATTTGTGCCAAGTTTAAAAAAGCTAGTACAAACCGTGTTTGATTTAGATTTCCAACTACATGTATCCATATAGGAGAAAACAGAGTGAAACCCAAAAATGAAAACGGTTACTGCCAACGAACGGATTAACCTAGAAGAACGAAATTTTGTGAGCAAAGTGGGATTGGTGAACTGATCTTTACCTGAAAGTATCATCAAGATTGGGTGAAAAAATGTTTGCTGAGATGACAGGAAACTCGTAGATTTCTTGAAGCTGTCACCCCCTTTCAATGAGAGTGATTTTCCTCAGTCTCTGCTTGGGGCTACATCAATTGGAAACAAAACATAGAAATTGAAGTTGGAACTACTTTATTGTGCCAAGTTACAAAGAGCTAGCACAAACCGTGTTTGATTTAGAGTTCCAACTACATGTGTCCATATAGAAGAAAACAGAGTGAAATGTAAAAATGTAAACGGTTACTGCAAACGTGTTGGGGTTTAAGTGTGCAGAGTTTAGCTCCCTCAGCCTGACACTTTGCAAGAAGCTGGGGCTGTGATTTAGGTCAGCTGAAGGCATGCCTCACTAGAAGGAAAGGTCCTTTTCCCCTTATCACAAGACACAAGCTTCTGCATGGTTTGGCCTAGAGGAAGAATCTTCCTGCATACTGGACCTGGGAACAGTACATTCGGGGATTAGATAATGTCTACAAAGAACTTGGGGAGGGTACTTATCAAATGAACAGGAACAATCTGAATTTAGGTCTGTGTACCCGCTGAGGCATGATATTTGGGCTATGTGGATGAAGTGTTACTGAAGAATTGCTTGCTTTGTTAGAAGAAGAATATAAAAAAAAAACATGCATATAAAGCTCAGCATGCAGTTGCAATTGCTGCCTTGGCTCTGCATCCCCTGTGTCCCGGTGATTTTGCGACCCTTACCCAGCGACCCCAACGCACTAGATGTTCACAAGTGGTGCCCGAACAGGGACCCTGCTGGATTGTCAGGAAGGGTGAGTTTTTTTTTTTTTTTTTTTTTTTTTTTATTTCAGGGTGATGGGACAATCTTCATCTTGTCCTTTTTTTTTTTTCGTATTCTTAGGCATTCACTTGCCATCTATGATATTACTATTTCTCATTCTGATATAGAGATGTGTCTTAAGGTGGTCAGGGAATGGAATCCCTGGTTCCCAGAGGAAGGATCTATGGATGTAGATAATTGGAAATGGGTCCATTATAATGTTGAAAAGGCCATGAGGCAAGGCGAAAAAATTCCGATTCGGTTTTGGTCTATCTGGTCTATTTTATATACAATGTTTAAAGCTATGGAGGAAGAAAGATTTATTGGCAATTTGCAAAAGGAACTTGCTCCTTCTATCCTAGATCTCCCTCTGGATATTAGTGAAAAGGAGGAGGTAGTAAAAGATACACCACAATTAACTCATAATTCTTCACAAAATTCTGCTGATTTAATTGGTAATGTGACAGAAAAGAAAACGAAAGTAAAAACAACGATTGATGATCGTTCCATCTCTGAGCAATTCAAACTCCTTATGGAGGAGGTTCTGGGATGTCTCAATAAATTAGAAGCTAAAGCGAACTCTAGGCCTTTATCAGGAACCAGGCCCTCTGCCCCTCCAGCCATTAACCCTTTTTTGGCAGCTTCTTTAAAAGCTGTCCAGAAAATGGACTCAGAGCCTTCTGACAATGAGGATGAAACTCATTTCTTTGCTTTTCCTATAATCAGGCCTGATCCAGCTAATGGACTGGCACATCCACCTCAGTTTGAGGGGATTGATATTGATCATATTGACAGATTTAAAAAGGCAGTGACAATGTACAGACCTAAGTTAATGTTTTTCTTATCAGTTCTATTTTTGATCAACTGTGAAATATTTAAATATTACAATGAAAATTTCACCTAAAATAGCTATAAGGCCTTTACATGTGTGCACATTTGTATTATATGTTGTATGTCTGTTTGTGTGTATGTCCATATGTCATGTACATGATATAAAAATTAATATATATGTAAAGAGCGCTCATAAAAATTAAAGAAAAAAATGGATCCAAATATTTTTAATTCACTGATTTAAATGGTTCAATTTAAATTGGGTAAACAGATAAAAAATAAGATGTCTTTAACATGTTAATGACTGATATGCTTTGGTTCTAGGACTTTTCTTCAACAACAACAACAACAAAATGGCTAACATGGTTCATTATACTTGTCTAATGTTTTGATAAAATAAGTAAATTAATTAGACATAGACTTATTTGTTTATGAGTATTTGTTAAATATCTGATTAATTTACAAGGTTAATATGCTAAATGTTAAATATACCATTAAATGCTTTTAACTCCTTAAATTACATTGGATAACATTATTAATAAATTTTTTAAGTTGGTAAATAATATAAATAAATAAATAAATAAATAAATGGTTCTATATATTCATCCCTAATATATAGACACTATATTTTCATAATATGGTAAACAAATGTGATTAATTATGTACTACAAATAACAAAATATCTCTTATTAAAATGAAATAATTTGCCTAAATTCAAAAATTTACAAAATATATTTCTAAGAATAAATAAAAAATTTAAGCACGTGATAAAAAAGGTCTGTGTATGTTGACTATATATGTAAATTTTTGTACAAATAATCTTAAAAAAAATTAAAGATTATACAAATATGGTTAAATAACAACTGTTATTTTACAATATTCTATTATGTTATTGCTTTAAGAGCTAAACTTAATTAATATAAAAACATCAATAGTAATTATGGTACTATTACTCTTCTTTGTATATTAAATATGTTCATATTTTCCAGATATATAAGTCATTAAGATAAAGGCTTTAAAAAGCCTTTATCAAGCTGGTGTTCTCCAAAAGGTTACATGGTAATTTTAGACTTATAAAAATAACATATTGGAGATTTATTTATATCCTTTAATGTTCTATAACTGGGCCTATTATCAATAAGATATATAAAGTTTTATGTTACTTTTTACACTAAGGTACAATTTAAATGTATTTTTTAAGTTAATGAGAGCCCTATCTACATAAAGGTTAATATTATACAACACAAAAAAAAGTTAAAAAGGAGGAAAATG
The DNA here is from genome assembly GCF_045843805.1 of Urocitellus parryii. NCBI lineage: Eukaryota > Metazoa > Chordata > Mammalia > Rodentia > Sciuridae > Urocitellus > Urocitellus parryii. The sequence goes on along the minus strand of NW_027552868.1, from coordinate 27,697 downwards.
ATAGATTTAAATATGCACTTGTTTAGACATTTACAAAATCAACCTAAAGCATTGTTACATCAAGCCTTATTCATTTTAAATTTCCTTAATCTTCCACAAGAAAAAAAAATATTGACAATATTCACCGCCATCTGTGCTCTTACTCAAAATGACATCAAAAAGATTATTGCATTCTCTACCTCAAGTCAACTAGGGCTAATAATAGTAACTATTGGAATTAATCAGCCCCACTTAGCCTTTCTCCATATTTGTACGCACGCATTCTTTAAAGCCATATTATTCATATGCTCAGGATCAATTATTCATAACCTAAACAATAAACAAGACATTCGAAAAATAGGAGGACTATTCAAAGCCCTCCCATTTACTTCATCCTCACTTATCATCAGCAGTTTAGCACTAACGGGAACTCCCTTTCTAACAGGATTTTACTCTAAAGACCTAATTATTGAATCCACAAACACGTCATATACCAACGCCTGAGCCCTAACTATCACTCTTCTTGCTACCTCTCTAACCGCCGTCTACAGCACACGAATTTTTTTTCTATGTCCTAATAGGACAACCTCGATTCTCTTCACTAACCTCAATCAATGAAAATAACCCTCAACTACTTAACTCAATTAAATGCCTTCTTATTGGAAGCATTATTGCAGGATTTATCCTTTCATACAACATTCCACCTATAAACATCCCAGTCCTAACCATACCTACCTATCTAAAACTTACAGCACTACTAGTAACCATTTTAGGGTTTGTCATTGCTATAGAACTAAACTCAATAACTCTTTACCTAAAAACCAAAATGTACTCAAACGCATCGAAATTTTCAACCTTACTAGGCTATTTTCCTACTGTTATTCACCGACTTAACCCCCATCTTAATCTTATTGTAAGCCAAAAACTTTCATCAACTCTATTAGACCTAGTCTGACTAGAAAAAACTATTCCCAAATCAACCACTAACTTTCACTCATCAGCCTCTACTATAACCTCCAACCAAAAAGGTCTCATCAAATTATATTTCCTATCGTTCCTGACTTCAACACTTCTAGCAACCATAGCTGTATTCTATTTCCACGTGTAATTTCAATTACAATAAAAATACTAACAAACAATGACCAACCAGCTACAACCATCAATCAACTTCCACAGTTATATATAGCTGCCACCCCTATTGAATCTTCACGGACTAACCCTAACTCATCCCCCTCAAACACTATTCAACTTCCTGAGTCCTTAAACTCAATTACAACTTCTACTTCATCATATAAAACCATAAACATAATAATTAAAAACTCCACTAGAAACCCTAATAACAAAACCCTCCAAATAACTACATTTGATCCTCATGTTTCTGGATATTCCTCTGTTGCTATAGCTGTAGTATAACCAAATACTACTAGCATTCCCCCCAAATAAATTAAAAACACTATTAAACCTAAAAAAGACCCTCCAAAATATAGTACAACCCCACACCCAATTCCCCCACTAACAATCAACCCTAAACCTCCATAAATAGGAGAAGGTTTTGAAGAAAATCCTACAAAACCTAAAACAAAAAGTATACTTAAATACGTCACATACATCATTATTTTTACATGGAATTTAACCATGACTAATGACATGAAAAATCATCGTTGTTATTCAACTATAAAAGCGCTAATGACAAACATCCGCAAAACTCACCCTTTAATTAAAATCGTCAACCACTCCTTTATCGATATACCTGCACCCTCCAACATTTTGCATGATGAAACTTTGGATCTCTGCTAGGCCTCTGCCTAGCAATCCAAATCCTCACTGGACTATTTATAGCAATACATTATACGTCTGATACTATAACAGCCTTTTCATCAGTTACTCACATCTGCCGAGATGTAAATTATGGCTGACTAATCCGCTATATGCATGCTAACGGCGCATCTATATTTTTTATCTGCCTCTTTCTTCATGTAGGCTGAGGACTATATTATGGTTCATACACTTACTTTGAAACATGAAACATTGGAGTCATTCTCCTATTCGTAGTAATAGCCACAGCTTTCATGGGCTATGTCCTTCCCTGAGGCCAAATGTCATTCTGAGGGGCAACCGTAATTACTAACCTTTTATCCGCTATCCCGTACATTGGTACAACTCTAGTAGAATGAATTTGAGGTGGCTTCTCAGTAGACAAAGCTACCCTAACACGATTTTTCGCATTCCACTTTGTTCTTCCATTTATCATTGCAGCTCTAGTTATAGTTCACCTTCTTTTCCTCCATGAGACTGGGTCAAACAACCCCTCAGGCCTTATTTCTGATTCAGATAAAATTCCCTTCCACCCCTATTACACCATTAAAGATATCCTTACCCTTATTCTAGCCTTAATAACTCTAGTTCTATTTTCACCTGATCTCCTAGGAGATCCTGATAATTACACGCCCGCAAACCCCCTAAGCACTCCACCTCATATCAAACCAGAATGATATTTCTTATTTGCCTACGCTATCCTTCGATCTATCCCTAACAAACTACGAGGTGTATTAGCCTTAGTATTCTCAATTCTCATCCTAATACTTTTCCCACTACTCCATCTATCTAAACAATGAAGCATAATATTTCGACCATTAAGTCAATGTATATTCTGAATTTTAGTAGCAGACCTATTTACATTAACCTGAATCGGAGGACAACCCGTTGAATACCCATTTATTATCATTGGCCAACTAGCAACAGTCCTATACTTCACCATCATTCTCCTAATCTTACCAACCGTCAGCCTAATTGAAAATAAACTTCTTAAATGAAGAGCCCTAATAGTATAAACATTACCTTGGTCTTGTAAACCAAAAATGAAATTACAAACTTCTTAGAGCAATAAATCAGGGAACAAAATAGACTTTCCACCTTCAACTCGCAAAGCTGATATTTCTTACTTAAACTATTCCCTGCACTTGACCAGTTGCTTAAATTTTAACTTCTATGTCACTATTAGCTTTTATTCAAATCCACCCTTATGTAAATCATGCATTTAATGTTTCTCCCCATTAAACTACTATTAATCCATGTACATAGGACATTATATGTTTAATCAATATTAATATTATACCCACCATGCATATAAGCACGTTCATAATACTAACATAGTACATAATACAGTGACTTGTGACTCCACATTAACCGCTTGCCAACATGACCGTGAACACACCAATAACCCTTATTAAAGGTACATAGCACATTAATATCAATAGTGGTACATGCCACATTCAGTCATAAATCTTCCTTGATCCAAATGACTATCCCCTAACAAATTTGGTCTCATAATCTACCACCCTCCGTGAAACCATCTACTTGCCCACTTCGTGTCCCTCTTCTTGCTCTGATCCCATTTTAACTTGGGGATAGCTAGTGATTAACTTTATCTGGCATCTGGTTCCTACCTCAGGGCCATACAATGCATAATAGCCCACTCGTTCCTCTTAAATAAGACATCACGATGGATTAGTTCCATTTTTAACCCGTGACCCAACATAACTGCACTGTCATGCCTTTAGTGGTTTTATTTTGGGGGGGATGCAGGGACTCACCATTGGCCGTCAGAGGCCTCTTTCCATTCAATTCAGTTGTAGCTGGACTTATTAGTCAATATTCTTGCTTTACATAACTACTATCTGCCATAGTCGGGCTTAATGCTCGATAGACAAAAAAAAAGTTAAAACAGAAATTCCATAGTAGACTCAAATGTAAAATCAAACGTTTAATTAATTATTTCTTTTGAGCCTGTAATATTTTCTCCTTCTTACCTGCTTAAATTTTTATTGACTTCTTTCTCAGTAGATTAATATATATATATATATATATATATATATATATATATATATATATATATATATACAAATAAACTCTAACAAAGTCAAATCATCAGCAGCAGCTATACTAATATAACACTAATAATACTTACATATTACTCTGTTCACCAAATTCCATATAAGCATACTTTAAAATTCATGTTAATGTAGCTTAATCAAACTAAAGCAAAGCACTGAAAATGCTTAGATGGGTATTTATACCCCATAAACATATAGGTTTGGTCCTGGCCTTTTTATTAGCTTTTAGTTAACTTATACATGCAAGCATCCCCGCCCCAGTGAGAATGCCCTCTATATCTATTAATTGATCAAAAGGTGCAGGCATCAAGTTCACTTATTCTAGTAGCTCACAACGCCTTGCTCCACCACACCCCCACGGGATAGAGCAGTAATTAAAATTAAGCCTATAAATGAAAGTTTGACTAAGTTAAGCTAAATTAGGGTTGGTAAATTTCGTGCCAGCCACCGCGGTCATACGATTAACCCCAGTTAATGAAATACGGCGTAAAGCGTGATTAAGAGACTAGCTAGATAAGATTAAAGTAGTACTAAACCGTAAAAAGTCTTGGTGCTAATGAAAATCAAATACGAAAGTAATCTTAAACTTTCTGAATTCACGATAGCTAAGATCCAAACTGGGATTAGATACCCCACTATGCTTAGCCCTAAATGTAAATATTCAACAAACAAGAATATTCGCCAGAGAACTACTAGCAGTAGCCTAAAACTCAAAGGACTTGGCGGTGCTTTATACCCCTCTAGAGGAGCCTGTTCTATAATCGATAAACCCCGATACACCTCACCACATTTAGCAAATATCAGCCTATATACCGCCATCTGCAGCAAACCCTAAAAAGGTCCTACAGTAAGCAAGAAAATTCTACATTAGTACGTTAGGTCAAGGTGTAGCCTATAAGGTGGGAAGAAATGGGCTACATTTTCTACTCTCCTAGAATAAATATCCACGATAGCTTTCATGAAACTTAGAGCATAAGGCGGATTTAGTAGTAAGTCAAGAATAGAGAGCTTGACTGAATAGGGCAATAAAGCACGCACACACCGCCCGTCACCCTCTTCAAATATACCTATGCATAGCTATAAATAATTTATTTAACCAAGTATATAAGAAGAGATAAGTCGTAACAAGGTAAACATACTGGAAAGTGTGTTTGGAAGAATCAAAATGTAGCTTATTAACTAAAGCACCCGGCTTACACCTGAGAGATTTCATTTATTATGAACATTTTGAACCAATGCTAGCCCAACCTTTCTCCCATCCCAAATATTATTTATCTAACAAATAAAACATTCACCTAAATAAAGTATAGGAGATAGAAATTTATATCAGGAGCTATAGAGAAAGTACCATAAGGGAAAGACGAAAGAGTGAATTTATAGTATTAAAAAGCAAAGACTAACTCTTTTACCTTTTGCATAATGATTTAACCAGAAAATGCTTGACAAAAAGAATTTAAGCCAAACACCCCGAAACCAGACGAGCTACTCATAAGCAGCCAATAAGAGCCCATCCGTCTATGTTGCAAAATAGTGGAACGACTTATAAGTAGAGGTGAAAAGCCTACCGAGCCTGGTGATAGCTGGTTGTCCAGACTAGAATTTTAGTTCTACTTTAAATTTACCTAAAGCATGAATTAAGCCAAATGTAAATTTAAATGTTATTCTAAAGAGGGACAGCTCTTTAGAGTTAAGGAATAAACCTTATTTAGAGAGTAAATTTATCAATTTCCATAGTTGGCTTAAAAGCAGCCATCAATTAAAAAAGCGTTAAAGCTTAACCTAATTGTTAAAACTTAATACCTAACTCTTTTAATAATCTCCTAAATCAATACTGGACTAATCTATTTATAATAGAAGAAATTATGTTAAAATAAGTAACAAGAAAATATTCTCCTTGCATAAGCTTATATCAGATCGAATAATTCACTGATAGTTAACAACCTCATAATATTAAACAAAATCATAAACCATTATTATTAACATTGTTAACTCAACACTGGCATGCATTAAGGGAAAGATTAAACAAAGTAAAAGGAACTCGGCAAACATTAACCTCGCCTGTTTACCAAAAACATCACCTCTAGCATAAATAGTATTAGAGGCACTGCCTGCCCAGTGACAATACGTTCAACGGCCGTGGTATCCTGACCGTGAAAAGGTAGCATAATCACTTGTTCTTTAAATAAGGACTAGCATGAATGGCTTGACGAAGGTTTGACTGTCTCTTACTTTTAATCAGTGAAATTGACCTTCCCGTGAAGAGGCGGGAATTTTACAATAAGACGAGAAGACCCTATGGAGCTTTAATTTAACAGTCTCACAACCTTAATTATATCTTAGGAATTAAAATTATTGTTTATAGACTAGAAATTTTGGTTGGGGTGACCTCGGAGTACAAATCAACCTCCGAATGATAATAATCCAGACACTACATGTCCAAATTATAACTCATAAATTGACCCAAGATATTGATCAACGGAACAAGTTACCCTAGGGATAACAGCGCAATCCTACTCAAGAGTCCATATCGACAGTTAGGGTTTACGACCTCGATGTTGGATCAGGACATCCAAATGGTGTAACCGCTATTAATGGTTCGTTTGTTCAACGATTAAAGTCCTACGTGATCTGAGTTCAGACCGGAGAAATCCAAGTCGGTTTCTATCTATTTCTATATTTCTCCCAGTACGAAAGGACAAGAGAAATAAGGCCAATTAAACACTTATGCCTTAAATTTAATGGATGAAATAATCTTAATCTAATAGAATATTTAAAATAACCTGCCCTAGAAAAGGGCTTGTTAAGATGGCAGAGCCTGGTAATTGCGTAAAATTTAAAACTTTATTTCAGAGGTTCAACTCCTCTTCTTAACACTAATGTTTATAATTAATCTTCTACTTTTAATTGTCCCAATCCTAGTAGCCATAGCTTTCCTTACCCTAATCGAATGAAAAATATTAGGATATATACAACTCCGCAAAGGCCCCAATGTTGTTGGACCTTAAGGCCTACTTCAACCATTTGCTGACGCAATAAAGTTATTCATTAAAGAACCCATAAAACCCCTAACATCATCAATTATATTATTTATTATCGCTCCAACCCTAGCCCTAACACTAGCTTTTACCATGTGAATCCCCCTACCCATACCCATACCTCTTATTAATATAAACATAGGAGTCCTATTTATCTTAGCTACCTCAAGTCTAGCCGTATATGCAATTCTATGATCTGGATGAGCATCCAACTCTAAATATGCTTTAATTGGAGCTCTACGAGCCGTAGCACAAACCATCTCATATGAAGTTACATTAGCAATTATCCTCCTCTCAGTGCTTCTAATAAATGGATCGTTCACCCTATCCACACTTATCACCACTCAACAATTTACATGACTGCTACTCCCAACATGACCTCTAGCAATAATGTGATTCATTTCAACAGTAGCAGAAACTAATCGAGCTCCATTCGACCTGACACAAGGAGAATCAGAACTTGTATCAGGATTTAATGTTGAATATGCAGCTGGTCCATTCGCTTTATTCTTTATAGCCGAATACACTAACATCATTATAATAAACGCATTAACAGTAACCCTTTTTATGGGAGCACTACTAAATCCCATCTTTCCCGAAACCTTTACATTAAACTTCACCTTAAAAACACTTATCTTAACCTCCACTTTCCTATGAATCCGAGCATCTTACCCTCGATTCCGTTATGACCAACTTATACATCTTTTATGAAAAAACTTCCTACCCCTGACCTTAGCCTTATGCATATGACATATTTCTCTTCCAATTATAACTGCATGCGTACCACCCCAAATCTAAGAAATATGTCTGATAAAAGAGTTACTTTGGTAGAGTAAATTATAGAGGTTTAAATCCTCTTATTTCTAGAACTATAGGAATTGAACCTAATCCTAAGAATTCAAAATTCTTCGTGCTACCTTTTACACCACGTCCTAAATAGTAAGGTCAGCTAATTAAGCTATCGGGCCCATACCCCGGAAATGTTGGTTTATATCCTTCCCGTACTAATTAATCCCTTAACTTCCTCCGCAATCTACTTTACTCTCTTTTCTGGAACTATAGTTACACTTTTTAGCTCACATTGACTTCTAACTTGAGTAGGCCTAGAAATAAGTATACTAGCTATTACCCCTATTTTAATCAATAAAGGAAACCCTCAATCCACAGAAGCCGCATGCAAATATTTTCTCATTCAAGCCACCACATCAATAATTTTAATAATAGGCACAATAATTAACTTTATAGACTCAGGCCAATGAACCCTATCTAATTCATATAATCAAACTTCATCATTCATATTTACAATCGCACTCTCAATAAAAATAGGACTTGCTCCCTTTCACCTATGAGTCCCAGAAGTTGCCCAAGGGATTCCACTTAAATCAGGCCTAATCATGTTAACATGACAAAAAATTGCCCCAATCTCTATTGTATACCAAGTCGCACCCTCTATAAATCCTACCCTTATATTACTTATAGGAATTATATCAATCATACTAGGAGGTTGAGGAGGACTTAACCAAACCCAATTACGAAAAATCCTAGCATATTCATCAATCGCCCACATAGGATGAATAATAGCAATTGTTACATATAATCCAACCTTAACAGTATTCAACCTAATTATCTATATTATCCTTACTATCAATATATTTATACTTCTTCTTTTCCATAAAAAAACTACTACCCTCTCCCTATCTAGTCTATGAAATAAGTTCCCTCTTTTAACACCCACAATTTTAATTGTACTAATATCACTAGGAGGATTACCCCCTTTAACAGGATTCACACCAAAATGAATCATCCTTAAAGAACTTATCTCAAATAACACCATTATTTTCTCTACACTAATAGCAATACTCGCACTTCTAAACTTATATTTCTATACACGACTTATCTACTCAACATCTCTAACCTTATTTCCATCATTTAACAACACCAAAATAAAATGACAATTTGAAAACACAAAACTTATACCCCTTCTACCCATTCTAATCATTACCTCTACCCTCTCCTTCCCACTAATGCCCCTCTTCTCACTCCTGAATTAGGAATTTAGGTTAATTCAGACCAAGGACCTTCAAAGTCCTAAGCAAGTACCTAATACTTAATTCCTGCATTAAGGACTGCAAGACTTTATCTTACATCAATTGAATGCAAACCAATCACTTTAATTAAGCTAAGCCCTTCATTTCTAGACTGATGGGATTTTAACCCATAAGATTTTAGTTAACAGCTAAACGCCTTACTCAACTGGCTTCAATCTACTTCTCCCGCCGTTAAGGGAAAAAGGCGGGAGAAGCCCCAGCAGAGTTGAAGCTGCTCCTTTTAATTTGCAATTCAATATGAATGTTCACCTCAGGACTTGGTAAAAAGAGGGTTCAACCTCTGTCTTTAGATTTACAGTCTAATGCTTACTCAGCCATTTTACCACCTACTTATGTTCATCAACCGTTGATTCTTCTCAACAAATCATAAAGATATCGGTACACTTTACCTTCTATTTGGTGCTTGAGCTGGAATAGTAGGAACTGCGCTTAGTCTACTAATCCGAGCTGAACTAGGTCAACCCGGAGCCCTATTAGGTGATGATCAAATTTACAATGTTATTGTCACCGCTCATGCATTTGTTATAATTTTCTTTATAGTAATGCCAATTATGATTGGTGGATTTGGAAATTGACTAGTCCCTCTAATAATTGGAGCTCCTGATATAGCATTCCCACGTATAAATAATATAAGCTTTTGACTTCTTCCTCCTTCTTTCCTTCTCTTACTCGCTTCTTCTATAGTTGAAGCAGGTGCAGGAACTGGTTGAACTGTTTATCCTCCATTAGCCGGAAACCTTGCCCATGCAGGAGCTTCAGTAGACCAACCATCTTCTCTCTTCACTTAGCAGGAGTTTCATCAATTCTAGGTGCAATTAACTTTATTACAACAATTATTAACATAAAACCACCTGCTATATCTCAATATCAAACTCCTTTATTTGTATGGTCCGTATTAATTACAGCAGTACTACTACTCCTGTCTCTTCCAGTTCTTGCAGCAGGAATTACTATGCTGCTTACAGACCGTAATCTTAATACCACATTTTTTGATCCTGCTGGGGGTGGAGATCCTATCCTCTATCAACACCTATTCTGATTTTTTGGACATCCTGAAGTTTATATTCTTATCCTTCCAGGATTTGGTATAATTTCTCATATCGTAACATATTACTCAGGAAAAAACGAACCATTTGGTTATATAGGTATAGTATGAGCTATAATATCTATTGGTTTCCTTGGATTTATCGTATGAGCCCATCATATGTTTACCGTTGGAATACATGTTGATACTTGAGCCTACTTTACATCTGCAACAATAATTATTGCTATTCCTACAGGAGTAAAAGTTTTCAGCTGATTAGCAACTCTACATGGAGGAAATATCAAATGATCACCAGCAATACTATGAGCTCTAGGATTTATTTTTCTATTCACTGTAGGAGGCCTTACAGGAATTGTCGTAGCCAATTCTTCACTAGATATTGTTTTACACGATACATATTATGTCGTAGCCCATTTCCACTATGTGTTATCAATGGGAGCTGTGTTTGCTATTATAGGAGGTTTCGTTCACTGATTTCCCCTTTTTTCCGGTTATACACTAAATGACCTTTGAGCTAAAATTCATTTTACTGTAATATTTGTCGGAGTGAATTTAACTTTCTTTCCTCAACATTTCCTAGGATTATCAGGTATGCAACGCCGATACTCTGATTACCCAGATGCATATACAGCATGAAATACTGTTTCCTCAAAAGGTTCATTTATTTCTCTTACAGCTGTTATAATTATAATCTTTATAATTTGGGAAGCATTTGCATCAAAACGAGAAGTCCTCACCGTAGAACTAACACCAACCAACTTAGAATGACTACATGGGTGCCCTCCACCCTATCACACATTTGAAGAACCTACTTACATTAAGGCCTAAGCCAAGAAAGGAAAGAATCGAACTTTCTAAAACTAGTTTCAAGCCAGCCTCATAACCATTATGACTTTCTTCATGAGATATTAGTAAAATAATTACGTAACTTTGTCGAAGTTAATTTATAGGTTAAACTCCTATATATCTCTATGGCATATCCCCTCGAATTAGGATTTCAAGACGCCACATCTCCCATTATAGAAGAACTTCTACACTTTCATGACCATACTCTTATAACTGTTTTCCTAATTAGCTCCCTAGTCCTTTACATCATTTCATTAATATTAACTACAAAATTAACTCATACAAGTACTATAGATGCCCAAGAAGTAGAAACTATTTGAACCATTCTCCCCGCTATTATTCTTATCCTAATTGCCCTCCCCTCCCTACATATTCTATATATAATAGACGAAATTAATAACCCATCCCTGACAGTAAAAACAATAGGCCATCAATGATATTGAAGCTATGAATATACAGATTATGAAGACCTTAATTTTGATTCTTATATGATTCCAACTTCAGATCTAGCCCCAGGAGATCTATGACTTCTTGAAGTTGACAATCGAGTTGTACTTCCAATGGAACTACCTGTATGAATGTTAATCTCATCTGAAGATGTTCTTCATTCCTGAGCTGTCCCATCTCTTGGATTAAAAACAGATGCTATTCCAGGCCGACTTAATCAAGCTACACTTACATCAACACGACCAGGACTTTATTATGGACAATGCTCTGAAATTTGTGGGTCTAACCATAGCTTCATACCAATCGTTCTTGAATTAGTTCCGCTAAAGCATTTTGAAAACTGATCCTCATCAATACTATACATTCGTTATGAAGCTAAAATAGCATCAACCTTTTAAGTTGAAGATTAGGAGTTAAATCTCCTCATAATGAAATGCCCCAACTAGATACATCCACATGATTTATTACAATTCTATCAATAATTCTAGCTCTTTTCTTTATGTTTCAACTTAAAATCTCAAATCACTCTTACCCATCTAATCCCTCTCCTAAAGATGCTAAATTAATTGAACATAATACCCCTTGAGAAGAAAAATGAACGAAAATCTATTTGCCTCTTTCATTACCCCTACATTAATAGGTCTTCCTATCGTCCTTTTTATCATTGTATTTCCCAATTTACTTTTTCCTTCACCTACCCGACGAGTAAATAACCGCTTAGTGTCATTCCAACAATGACTGATCCAACTTGTACTAAAACAAATAATGGCAATGCACAACCCAAAAGGACGTACCTGATCCCTTATATTAATCTTGTTAATTATATTTATTGGCTCAACTAATCTTCTAGGTATATTACCTCACTCTTTTACACCAACTACTCAGCTATCAATAAATTTAGGAATAGCTATCCCTCTATGAGCAGGAGCAGTAATCACTGGATTTCGTCATAAGACTAAGGCATCATTAGCTCATTTTCTCCCACAAGGAACCCCAATTCCTCTTATTCCTATACTAATTATTATCGAGACAATTAGCCTATTCATTCAACCTATAGTGCTAGCTGTACGATTGACAGCTAACATTACAGCCGGCCATCTTCTCATACATTTAATCGGAGGAGCAACTATTGTATTAATATCTATTAGCCCTCCTACAGCCATGATTACTTTCATTATTCTTGTACTATTGACAATGCTCGAATTTGCAGTTGCACTAATTCAAGCTTACGTTTTCACTCTCCTAGTAAGCCTGTATCTACACGATAATACTTAATGACCCACCAAACCCATGCCTACCATATAGTTAATCCTAGCCCTTGACCCTTAACAGGGGCCCTCTCCGCCTTACTCCTAACTTCCGGCTTAGTAATATAATTTCACTTCAATTCCTCTTTCCTACTCACACCAGGCCTAATAGCCAATACCTTAACAATATACCAATGATGATGAGACATTGTACGAGAAGGTACATTTCAAGGCCACCACACATCAATTGTCCAAAAAGGCTTACGATATGGTATAGTACTATTCATTATTTCAGAAGTATTTTTCTTTGCCGGATTTTTCTGAGCATTCTACCACTCTAGCCTAGCTCCAACCCCCGAACTTGACAGCTGCTGACCTCCAGTAGGAATTAACCCACTCAACCCCTTAGAAGTACCACTATTAAATACCTCTGTTCTTTTAGCTTCGGAGTTTCAATTACTTGAGCTCATCATAGCCTAATAGAAGGAAAAAAACATATAGTCCAAGCATTATCAATTACAATTGCTCTAGGACTTTATTTTACCCTACTCCAAGCTTCTGAATACCTAGAGACTTCCTTTACAATTTCAGATGGCATGTATGGCTCAACATTCTTTATGGCCACAGGTTTCCATGGCCTCCACGTCGTAATTGGATCAACCTTCCTTCTAGTGTGCCTCATTCATCAACTAAATTTCCACTTTACATCAAAACACCACTTTGGATTTGAAGCAGCCGCATGATACTGACATTTTGTAGATGTAGTATGACTCTTCCTTTACGTGTCTATTTATTGATGAGGCTCATATTCTCTTAGTATCAATTAGTGCAATTGACTTCCAATCAATTAGTTCTGGAACTAGCCCAGAAGAGAATAATTAACCTTATATTATCCCTCTTTGTAAATTCTTCCATTGCTCTTCTATTAATCTCCGTAGCATTTTGATTACCTCAACTAAACGTATATGCTGAAAAGGCAAGTCCTTACGAATGCGGGATCGACCCCATAGGATCTGCTCGCCTACCATTCTCAATAAAATTTTTTCTTGTTGCAATTACATTTCTCCTATTTGACTTAGAAATTGCTCTTCTCCTTCCTCTCCCCTGAGCCTCCCAAACAAACAATCTCAGCCTTATATTAACTATAGCCTTACTCTTAATCTCATTCTTACCCTCGGATTAGCCTACGAATGAGATCAAAAAGGCTTAGAATGAATTGAATATGATAATTAGTTTAAAATAAAACAAGTGATTTCGACTCACTAAATTATGGGTTACCACCATAATTATCAAAATGCCTATTATTATTCTTAACACTATTTTAGCCTACTGTACATCCCTATTGGGAATATTTATTTATCGCTCTCACCTAATATCATCACTTCTGTGCTTAGAAGGGATAATACTATCAAAATTTGTCTTATGCTCCCTTCTAATTATAAACTTTCACTTCTCCTTATCATTTATAATCCCCATCACTTTACTAGTATTTGCTGCATGTGAAGCAGCTGTAGGCCTAGCCCTTCTCGTAATAGTATCTAATACATATGGCCTAGACTATGTCCAAAACCTAAATATTCTTCAATGCTAAAAATTATTATCCCCACTATCCTACTTGCTCCCCTCATATGACCCTCAAAGCCTTCTATAATCTGAATTAACCCTTCAAATCATAGTCTGATAATTAGCCTAATTGTTCTTTCTACATTAAATCGTCCTATAAATATAGATTTGGTTTTCTCACTAGCTTTCTTTACTGATCCTTTATCCTCTCCTTTACTAATTTTAACAGCATGGCTCCTACCTCTCATAATTATAGCAAGCCAAAGCCATTTAACCCATGAACCACTAATCCGAAAAAAACTATACATTCTTATATTAATCTCACTTCAATCCTTTTTGATTATAACTTTCTCTGCCACTGAACTAATTATATTCTATATCCAATTTGAAGCTACCTTAATCCCTACACTAATTATTATTACTCAATGAGGAAACCAAACTGAACGATTAAATGCAGGGTTATATTTTCTATTTTATACCTTAGTCGGTTCGTTACCCTTACTAGTAGCATTAATTTATATTCAAAAATCAACAGGATCCTTAAACTTTATTATATCAATATATCAATCATCTAACCTTTCTATATCCTGAACAAATGACATTCTAAGACTAGCATGTTTTATAGCTTTTATAGTTAAAATACCTCTATACGGCCTCCATCTCTGATTACCAAAAGCCCATGTTGAAGCTCCCATTGCTGGTTCTATGGTTTTAGCCGCTATCCTGCTAAAACTTGGTGGGTACGGAATAATTCGAATTTCAACTTTACTACATCCCATTACATGTAACATAGCCTACCCTTTTATCATATTATCACTATGAGGAATAATTATAACAAGTTCAATCTGCCTACGACAAACAGACCTAAAATCACTCATCGCTTACTCCTCAGTAAGTCATATAGCATTAGTAATCGTAGCAATCATAATCCAAACTCCCTGAAGTTTTATAGGAGCTATGGCACTAATAATTGCCCACTGACTTACATCTTCTATGTTATTCTGTCTAGCAAACACCAATTATGAACGAATCCGCAGTCGAACTATAACACTAGCCCGAGGCCTTAAATCTATTCTTCCCCTTATAGCAACATGATGAGGTCTAGCTACCCTGAACAATCTAGCCCTCCCACCTTCTATTAACGTAATCGGTGAATTATTTATCGTTATAGCATCATTCACTTGATCAAATATAACAATTATCTTAACTGGACTAAATTTTGAACTACATTTTGAACAAAAAACCTTAGAAACAGTTCATGAACCAATCTAGATAAAAATTGTGACAGATGCTAAATGGCAGCCAGGGATTTTACTTTGTAGAGGAAAGGGCTATGCTTATGTTTCAACAGAAAATGGACACCGGCAATGGCTCCCAGGGCGGTGGATCCAGACCTGGCACAATCAGAATGGCACAAAGGGGGGCACCCTATCCACTAGCCCAGCCGAGGAATCAAGATCCTGAGCTTGATGTTCCAGTGGCAACAATAAATCCCACCAAAAGAGAGATGGAATGAAAACATTTGGAATGACAAATTGATGGCCTGGGGTGATGGCGGAATTGCTGACCCATGCTTGGCTTCAGTGCAGTAACCTCATCATTTACAAACACATTTATGGAAGATTGCTGCTGCAACTAAACCTGTAATCTTGTCTAATGGCTCTTTCTCTGGGACTAGTCAATCTGCTGCTTCTTATAATTTTACTATGTTTAAAAAATATAATATAACCACATGTGCACCCATGCCATATCTGTTCTTAAAGGAAAATGTTACTTTTGATGAGAAAATTTTATGCTTTAATTGTAAATTGTATACCTGTATTAATACAACTGTTCCTATTCTTTCTGGTTATTCCATTGTGCTGTTAAAACAGCACTCTCACATTTGGCTTCCTGTGAACTTACAAAGACCATGGTCCCAAGATCCTGTAAATACTTTGGTTCTGAAATTTTTTAGACAATTGTTAAAACGTACTAAACAGTTTGTGGGAACTGTGGTGCTATAATTCTAAGTCTTATAACAGTGGCTACAGTTGCTACAGTTTCAGGGATAGCTTTGCATACCTCTTTACAAACAAAACATTTTGTTGAGGAATGGCATAAAGATTCACATGAGTTATGACTATCCCAGGTTTAAATTGATTCTAGACTTCAAACTCAAATAGATATTCTAAAACAGACAGTTAATTGGTTAGGAAAAAAGATACTCACCTTAGAACAGGAAATGTGATTAAAATTCAACTTCTTTTTGTATAACTAATATACAATATAATCAAAACATACACAAATGAAGTATCATACAAAATTATCTCGATGGTAATGAAACAGCAGGATTAGTGATTGATTCTTTACAAAAAGATATATTTGAGATTTTTGGAAAAGGGTTTCAACATGCTGCTGCTGCACAAATAGCTAAATTGTTTTTAAAACAGTTAGAGAGATTAGATCCCAAAGGAGTTGCTCAAAGTCTTACCCATACGGCTGGAGGAGTGGGAATAGTGTTATGCTTAGTTATTATCCTTTTTGTAATAACATACTACATGTGCATAAGACCATCTCAAACCTCTATATTAACTTTGTGGAAAGCTGTTTTAGAAAAACAAAAGAAAAAAGAAGGAATTGTTGGGGTTTAAGTGTGCAGAGTTTAGCTCCCTCAGCCTGACACTTTGCAAGAAGCTGGGGCTGTGATTTAGGTCAGCTGAAGGCATGCCTCGCTAGGAGAAGGAAAGGTCATTTTCCCCTTATCACAAGACACAAGCTTCTGCATGGTTTGGCCTAGAAGAAGAATCTTCCTGCATACTGGACCTGGGAACAGTACATTCGGGGATTAGATAATGTCTACAAAGAACTTGGGGAGGGTACTTATCAAATGAACAGGAACAATCTAAATTTAGCTCTGTATACCCGCTGAGGCATGATATTTGGGCAATGTGGATGAAGTGTTACTGAAGAATTGCTTGCTTTGTTAGAAGAAGAATAAAAAAAAAACATACAAATAAAGCTCAACATACAATTGCAATTGCTGCCTTGGCTCTACATCCCCTGTGACCTGGTGATTTCGCGACCCTTACCCAGGGACCCGAATGCACTAGACGTTCACACAAATGAACGGTTTAACCTACAAGAATGAAATTTGGTGAGCCAAGTGGGATTGGTGTACTGATCATTACCTGAAAGTATCATCAAGATTTGGTGAAAAAATGTTTGCTGATATTTCAGGAATCTCATAGTTTTGGGGAAGCTTGGCAACAGCTATCAATGAAAGTGACTTTGGCCAGTCTCTGCTTGGGGATACATCAATAGAAAAAAACCATAGAGACAGAACTTGGAACTACTTTATTGTGCCAAGTTTCAAAGAACTAGCACAAACTATGTTTGATTTAGAGTTCCAACTACATGTATCGTATAGGAAAAAACAGAGTGAAACATAAAAATGAAAAGGGTTACTGCAAACGAACGGTTTAACCTAGAAGAGAGAAATTTGGTGAGCCAAGTGGCATTGGTGAACTGATCATTACCTGAAAGTATCATAAAGTTTGGGTGAAAAAATGTTTGCTGAGATTTCAGGAAACTCGTAGTTTTGGGGAACCTTGGCAAACATTTCAATGAAAGTGATTTTGGCCAGTCTCTGCTTGGGTCTACATCAATAGGAAACAAACCATAGAGATAGAACTTGGAACTACTTTATTTTGCCAAGTTTCAAAGAGATAGCACAAACTGTGTTTGATTTAGAGTTCCATCTACATGTATCCAAAAACGAGAAAACCGAGTGAAACCTAAAAATGAAAAGGGTTACTGCAAACAATCGGTTTAACCTAGAAGAACGAAATGTGGTGGGGCAAGTAGGATTGGTGAAATGATATTTACCTGAAAATATCATCAAGTTTCGGTTAAAAAAATGTTTGCTGAGATTTCAGGAAACTTGTAATTTTCAGGAAACTTGGCAACCCCTTTCAATATAAGTGATTTTCTTCAGTCTCTGCTAGGGCTACATCAATAGACAAGGAAGCTTAGAGATAGAACTTGGAACTACTTTATTGTACCAAGTTTCAAACAGCTAGAACAAACCGTGTTTAATTTAGAGTTCCAACCACATTTATCCATATTGGAGAAATCAGTGTGAAACCTAAAAATGAAAACGGTTACTGCAAACGACCGGTTTAACCTAGAAGAACGAAATTGGTGAGCCTAGTGGGATTGGTGTAGTGATCAATACCTGAAAGTATCATCAGGATTGGGTGAAAAAATGTTTGCTGAGATTTGAGAAACTCACAGTTTTGGAAAAGCTTGGCAACTCGTTTATATGAAAGTGATTTTCGTAAGTCTCTGCTTGGAGCTACATAAAGAGGAAAAAATCCACAGAGATAGAACTTGGAACTACTTTATTGTGCCAAATTCAAAGGAGCTAGCAGAAAACCGTGTTTGATTTAGAGTTCCAACTAAAAGTATCCATATAGGAGAAAACAGAGTGAAACTTAAAAATGAAAACGGTTACTGCAAACGAACGGTTTAACAAAGAAGAACGAAATTTGTTGAGCCAACTGGGATTGGTGAAATGATCCTTACCTGAAAGTATCATCAAGATTGGGTGAAAAAATGTTTGCTCAGATTTCAGGAAACTCGTAGTTTTGAGGAAGGTTGGCAACAGATTTCAATATAGGTGATATTGGCGAGTCTCTGCTTGGGGCTGCATCAATAGAAAACAAAGCATAGAGATAGAACTGTGAACTACTTTACTGTGCCAAGTTTCAAAGAGCTAGCACAAACCATGTTGATTTAGATTTTCCAACTACATGCATCCATATAGTAGAAAACAGAGTGAAACCTAAAAATGAAACGGTTACTGCAACGAATTGTTTAACCTAGAAGAACGAAATTTGGTGAGCCAAGTGGGATTGGAGAACTGATCATTACCTGAAAGTATCATCAAAACTGGTGAAAAAATGTTTGCTGAGACTTCAGGAAACTCGTAGTTTTGGAAAGCTTGGCAACCCCTTTCAATGAAAGTGATTTTTGTCAGTCTCAGTTTGGGGCTACATCTAGAGGAAACAAACAATAGATATGGAACTTGGAACAACTTTATTGTGCCAAGTTTCAAAGAGCTACCACAAACCGTGTTTGATTTAGAGTTCCCAACTACATGTATCCACATAGGAGAAAACAGAGTGAAACATAAAAATGTAAAGGGTTACTGCACACGAACCGTTTAACCTAGAAGAACGAAATTGGTGAACCAAGTGGGATTATTGTACCGATCATTACATGAAAGTATCATCAAGATTGGGTGAAAAAATTTTGCTGATATTTCAGGAACCTCGTAGTTTTGGGGAAAGCTTGGCAACAGCATTCAATGAAAGTGATTTTGTCCAGTCTCTGTTTGGGCCCAAATCAATAGAACCAAACATAGAGATAGAAGTTACAACTACTTTATTTTTGCCAACTTTCAAAAGGCTAGCACAAATCGTGTTTGATTTAGGGTTCCAACTACATGTATCCATATAAAGAGAAAACAGAGTGAAACATAAAAATGAAAAGGGTTATTGCAAACCAATGGTTAAATTTAGAGGAACGAAATTTGGTGAGCCAAAATGGGAATGGTGTACAGATCATTTCCTGAAAGTATCATCAAGATTAGGTGAAAAAATGTTTGCTGAGATTTCAGGAAACTCGTAGTTTTGGGGAAGCTTGGCAACCCTTTCAATTAAAGTGATTTTTGCAAGTCTCT
Source organism: Urocitellus parryii (assembly GCF_045843805.1). Taxonomy (NCBI): domain Eukaryota; kingdom Metazoa; phylum Chordata; class Mammalia; order Rodentia; family Sciuridae; genus Urocitellus; species Urocitellus parryii. Next base: position 7,809 of record NW_027552868.1, on the reverse strand, counting down.
GCTTGGGGCTACATCAATAGAAAACAAACCATAGAGATAGAACTTAGAACTACTTTATTTTGCCAAGTTTCAATGAGCTAGCACAAACGGTGTATGATTTAGAGTTCCAACTACATGTATCCATATAGGAGAAAACAGAGTGTAAGCTAAAATGAAATGGTTACTGTAAACGAACGGTTTAACCTAGAAGAACGAAATTTGGTGAGCCAAGTGGGATTGGGGGAACTGATCATTACCTGAAAGTATCATCAAGATAGGGTGAAAAAATGTTTGCTGAGATTTCAGGAAACTCGTAGTTTTGGGATGCTTGGCAACAGCTTTCAATGAAAGTGATTTTGGCAAGTCTCTGGTTGGGGCTACATCAATATAAACAAAGCATAGGGATAGAACTTGGAACTACTTTATTGTGCCAAGTTTCAAAGATCTAGCCACAAACCGTGTTTGATTTAGAGTTCCACTACATGTATCCATATAGGAGAAAACAGAGTGAAACCTAAAAATGAAAACGGTAACTGCAATGAACGGTTTAACCTAGAAGAACGAAATTTGGTGAGCCAAGTGGAATTGGTGTACTGACCATTACCTGAACGTATCATAAAGATTTGTGGTGAGCCGTTTCTGTGAACTGTGGCCGCCATTACAATATGGTGCTGGTTTCCGCTGTAGTCTGTGACAAACAACTCCTTATCAGAATGAGTTGGCACCCTGTTGACTTGGCACCGTCTGAGAAAAGTCCACGTGGCAGTTGTGCATTGGGGCTTGATGTGCTTTATTCAAGGCTGGGGCACTCATGTGAGGTAGTAGTAGGAATAGTAGGAGTAGTAGTAGTAGTAGTAGTAGTAGTAGAAGAAGAAGAAGCTAAAAGACATGTCAAAACAAAGGCCTGATAAACTGCTGCAGGAAGAATCCTGTGTCGCGTCTTCCTTTGCCGGCTGGGCGTCGCGGCAGTTGGTGCCCGGATAGGGACACCTCCTCGAATCCAGGATTCATAACTTTCAGCAGTCAGGGTGATGCATCGGTAAGTTCCGGGTAAGTGGGAATCCACAAATGAAAGCGGGCGCTCCTCAGTAAATAAAGAGAGAGCGGGGAAAAATAATAAAATAAAAACACTCCTCTGCAGATAAAGAGAGAGCAGGGAAAATAATAAAATAGGAAGCTCTCTGTAGATAAAGAGAGAGCGGGGCTTTTGTACTTTCACTTTCTTCATAGTTTGAAAAACATCTTCATAGTTTTGAAAACATATGGGTGTTAACTTCTCAAGCCAATTTTGCTGGCCTTGGATGGGTTACTACGTTCTAAGGAACTTAAAGTGAAACAGAGCACATTGCAGATGTTTTTGAGAGAGGCTGATATCGCAGCTCCTTGTTTGCTTTTTCAGGGAGTCTTACAATTCCCAGCTGGGACAAGTTAGGAAAAGACCTTGACTTTGCTTATAAGCCAGGGAACTTTAAAAGATGGCATTATTCTAATATGGAAGCTGGTTAGAGGATGTATAAACAGATGGTAAATGTCAAGAGGCTGTAAATGAGGGTCAAGCTGTTCTTGAGCAATTGCATGAGGAAAAATCTGAGGGATCCCACAGCGAAGTGGCAGAAAGAGTTAAGAGTAAAAGCAGTGAAAAGGCAAACAGACTGAACATAAAATTAGGAGAAGGCTCTATCCAGACTTGACCGAACTTAAAACACCTGAGGACACAAGTGGCTCAGAGAGTCCTGAGGACCTTGATATTTTGTTACAGCAATTACGTAGGATAAAAATGAAAAAGAAAAACGGGAGACGCAGGGTATGAAGGCATCCCATGTGGAGGAGGATAGGGCTGCTCTGAAGAGGAGGTGGAAAATCTAGAGGAGGAGCCAGTACTTGATGCTGCTCCACCCTTCCCTGCACCTCCAGTAGTTCCACCCCCGTATGTGGGTGGATTCCAAGGCTCCGGGAGGACTTTTCATTCTCAAGTTTGGAGAACAGTCAATACAGATATGGGACTAGCATACCCGGTTTTTCAGGACAATAATAGGGGAAGATATCATGAGCCTTTAGATTTTTAAATAATCAAAACCTTGGCAGAATCTGTCCGAACTTATGGCATAGATGATGCTTTCACCCTTACTCAGTGGAAGAATTGACTGACTTGGTACGTTTGGGTTGTGTTGACCGACGTGAAACATTTATGTGTAACCTCTGTCAGATTTACTGATTCCAGAATGCTTCCCGCATCATCGGTGCTTATTTGGCCGGAATTGGTCCATGACAGCGGAAGAGCTGATCCAGTCTCAACTAACTCAGATAGCTGCCTTAAACAACACCTGAGTTGATCCAGTGACCTTGGGTCAATTCACCAATTGGTTGTCATCTGCCTTTTCCTTTTTTAAGGAGTGGGTGGGAGTAGGCATTTTTGGAACTATGTGTTGCTTTGGTGTGATCCTTTGTCTGTGGCTTCTCTGTCGTCTCAAGGCCCGCAATGCTTGGAAAAAGGCAATGCTAGTCCAAGCTCTTGCTGCTTTAGAAATGGCAACTCGCCATAGGTTTGGCTGTTTCATCTTAAACAGTAAACCTTTGACATGGTCGTTGCACCCCAAGTAATTATAACATTGCACTGGGATCGACATGTCCTTCTTTTGTCATCCTTCTAGTGTTGGAAAGCCTTTACACTCTGCGGGTCCTGTCACCATTGCACGCAGGTAGGTTTCCACACTGGTATTTATCTTTTGCTTTACTGTCTGTGCCTTTCTCTCAGGGTGTCACCAACTTAATTTGTATGTACTACGAAGGAAGCCTCAGCTGTCATCTTTCATTCACCATCGTCACGATACAGGATGCGAGGCAAGCAACTGCACTTCAGTGATCCTTGAAGTGGACCTCAAGGAGAGCATGTCCTGAGCCAAGTGGGATTGGTGTACTGATCCTTACCTGACAGTATCATCAAGATTGGGTGAAAAAATATTTGCTGAGATTTCAGGAAACTCGTAGTTTTGGGAAAGCTTGGCAACCCTTTTCAATTAAAGTGATTTCGTCAGTCTCTGCTTGCGGCTACATGAATAGGAAACAAAGCATAGAGATAGAACTTGTAACTACTTTATTGTGCCAAGTTTCAAAGAGCTAGCACAAACTGTGTTTGATTTAGAGTTCCAACTACATGTATCCATTTAGGACAAAACAGAGTGAAACCTAAAAATGAAAAACGTTTAGTGCAAACGAATGGTTTAACGTAGTAAAACGAAATTTGGTGAGCCAAGTGGGATTGGTGTACTGATCATTACCTGAAAGTATTATCAAGATTGGGAGAAAAAATGTTTGCTGGGATTCCAGGAAACTCATAGTTTTGGGAAGTTTGGCAACCCCTTTCAATGAAAGTGATTTTCGTCAGTCTCTGCTTGGGGTACATTAATAGAAAACAAAGCAGAGAGATAGACTTGGAAATACTTTATTGTGCCAAGTTTCAAAGAGCTAGCACAAACCATGTTTGATTTAGAGTTCCAACTACATGTATCCATATATGAGAAACAGATTGAAACCTAAAAAATGAAAACATTTACTGCAAACGAATGGTGTAACCTAGAAGAACGATATTTGTTGAGCCAAGTGAAATTGGTGTACTGATCATTACCTGAAAGTATCATCAAGATTGGGTGAAAAAATGTATGCTGAGATTTTAGGACCTCGTAGTTTGGGGAAGCTTGGCAACAGCTTTCAATTAAAATAATTTTGTCCAGTCTCTACATGGGGCTAAATCAATAGAAACCAAACCATAGAGAGAGAACTTACAACTACTTATTGTGCCAACTTTCAAAAGGCTAGCACAAACAGTGTTTGATTTATAGATCCAACTACCTGTATCCATATAGGAGAAAAACAGAGTGAAAACCTAAAAATGAAAAAGGGTTACTGCAAACGAACAGTTTAATCTAGAAGAACAAAATTTGGTGAGCCAAGTGGGTTGGTGAACTGATCATTACCTGAAAAGTATATTCAAGGATTGGGTGAAAACATTTTTGCTGAGATTTCAGGAAAAAACAAACTTTTGGGGAAACTTGGCAACCCCTTTCAATGAAGTGATTTTCGTCAGTCTCTGCGTGGGGCTACATCAATAGGAAACAAAGCGTAATGATAGAACTTGAACTACTTTATTTTGCCAAGTTTCAAAGAGCTAGCACAACCGTGTTTGATTTAGAGTTCCAACTACATGTATCCATATAGGAGAAAACAGAGTGAAACCTAAAAATGAAAACGATACAGCAAACGAACGGTTTAACCTAGAGGAACGAAATTTGGTGAGCCAAGTGGGAGTGATGAACTGATCATTACCTGAATGTATCATCAAGATTGGCTGAAAAAAAAATGTTTGCTGAGATTTCAGGAAACTTGTTGTTTTCGGGAAGATTCGCAAAACCTTTCAATATAAGTGATTTTGTCCAGTCTCACCTTGGGGCTACATCAACAGGAAACAAAGCATACAGATAGAACTTGGTACTACTTTTTTGTGCCAAGTTTAAAAAGAGCTTACAACAAACCGTGTTGATTAGAGTTCCAACCACTTCTATTCCATATAGGAGAAAATAGAATGATACCGAAAAATGAAAATGATTACTGCATCCAACGGTTTAACCTAGAAGAACAAAACTTGGTGAGCCAAGTGGGATTGGTGGAACTGATCATTACCTGAAAGTATCATCAAGATTGGGTAAAAAAATGTTTTATGAGATTTGTGGAAACTCGTACTTTTGAGGAAGCTTGGCAACCCCTTTCAATTAAAGTGATTTTCGTCAGTCTCTTCTTGGGGCTACATCAATAGGAAACAAATCACAGAGACAGAACTTGGAACTATTTTATTGTGCCACATTTCAAAGAGGCTAGCACAAACCGTGTTTCATTTAGAGTTCCAAATACATGTATCCATATAGGAGAAAACAGAGTGAAACGTAAAAATGAAAACGGTTACTGCAAAAGACTGGTTTAACCTAGAAGAACGAAACTTGGTGAGCCAAGTGGAATGGTAAACTGATCATTACCTGAAACTATCATCAAGATTGAGTGAAAAAATATTTGCTGATTTCAGGAAACTCATAGTTTTGGGGAAGCTTGGCAACCCCTTTCAATGAAAGTGATTTTGGCCACTCTCTTCTTGGGGCTACATCAATAGGAAACAAAGCATCGAGATAGAACTTCGAACTACTTTATTGTGCCAAGTTTCAAAGAGCTAGCACAAACCTTGTTTGATTTAGAATTCCAACTACATTATCCATATAGTAGAAAACAGAGTGAACCTAAAAATGAAAAAGTTTACTGCAAAGGAACGGTTTAACATAGAAGAAAAAAATTTGGTGATCCAAGTGGGATTGGTGTACTGATCAAAACCTGAATGTATCATCAGATTGGGTTAAAAAATGTTTCCTGAGATTTCAGGAAGCTCGTAGTTTTGAGGAAGCTTGGCAACCCCTTAAAGTAAGTGATTTTCGTCAGTGTGTGCTTGGGTTCCATCAATAGGAAACAAACCATAGAGATAGAACTTGGAACCCCTTTCAATGAAAGTGATTCTCGTCAGTCTTTGCCTTGGGCTACATCAATAGGAACCAAACCATAGGGATAGAACTTGGAACTACTGAATTGTGCCAAGTGTCAAAGAGCTAGCACAAACCGTGTTTGATTTAGAGTTCAATCTACATGTATACATATAGGAAAAAACAGAGTGAAACCTAAAATGGAAAACGGTTACTGCCAAACAACGGTTTAAACTAGAAGAATGAAATTTGGTGAGCCAAGTGGGATTGGTGTACTGATCATTACATGCAAGTATCATGAAGATTGGGTGAAAAAATGTTTGCTCAGATTTCAGGAAACTCATAGTTTTATAGAAGCTTGGCAACCCCTTTCAATGAAAGTGATTCTCCTCAGTCTATGCTTGGGGCTACTTCAATAGGAAGCAAATCATAGCGAAAGAACTTGGAACTAGTTTATTTTGCCAAGTTTCAAAGAGCTAGAACAAACCGTGTTTGATTCAGAGTTCCAACTACATGTATCCACATAGGAGAAAACAGTGTGAAACCTAAAAATGAAAACGGTCACTGCAATTGAAACGGTTTAACATAGAAAAACAAAATTTTGTGAGCCAAGTGGGATTGGTGTACTGATCATTACCTGAAAGTGTCCTCAAGTTTGGGTGAAAAAATGTTTTGCTGAGATTTCAGGAACTCGTAGATTTGGGGAAGCTTGGCAACCCTATCAATGAACGTGATTTTCGCCAGTCTCTCCTTAAGGCTACATCAATAGTAAACAAACCATAGAGATGGAACTTGGAACTACTTTATTGTGTCAAGTTTCAAAGAGCTAGAACTACCCGTGTTTGAATTAGAGTTCCAACTACATGTATCCATATAGGAGAAAACAGAGTGAAAACCAAAAATGAAAATGGCCACAGCAAATGTACATTTTAACCTAGAAAGACGAAATTTGGGGAGCCAAGTGGGAATGGTATATTGATCATTACCTGAAAGTATCATCAAGATTGGGTGAAAAAAATGTTTGTTGAAATTTCAGGGAACTCGTAGTTTTGAGGAAGCTAGGCAACCACTTTCAATGAAAGTGATTCTCGTCAGTCTCTGCTAGTTGCTATATCAATAGGAAACAAACCATAGATATAGAACTTGGAACTACTTTATTGTGCATAGTTTCAAAGAGCTGGCAAAAATCCGTGTTTGATTTAGAGTTCCAACTACATGTATCCATATAGAAGTAAAACACAGTGAAACCTAAAAATGATAAAGGTTACTGCAAATGATAGGTTTTTGGTGAGCCACGTGGGATTGGTGTACTGATCATTACCTCTAAGTATCATCAAGATTGGGTGAAAAATGTTTGCTGAGATTTCAGTAAACTCCTGGTTTGGGGGAAGCTTGGCAACCCCTTTCATGAAAGTGATTTTGCCGGTCTCTGCATAGGGCTACATCAATAGGAAACAAGCCACAGAGATAGAACTTGGAACTACTTTATTGTGTCAAGTTCAAAGAGCTGGCACAACCGTGTTTGACTTAGAGTTCCAACAACATGTTTCCATATAGGAGAAAACATTTTGAAACCTAAAAATGAAAACGGTCACTGGAATAGAACTGTTTAACCTACAAGAACGATATTTGGTGAGCCAAGTGGGATTGGTGTACTGATCATTACCTGAAAGTATCATCAGGATTGGGTAAAAAATGTTTGCTGAGATTTCAGGAACTCGTAGTTTTTTGGAAGATTGGCAACAACTTTAAAAGAAGTGATTTTCGCCAGTCTCTGCTTAGGGCTACAAAATAGGAAAGAAACCATAGAGATAGAACTTGGAATTACTTTATTGTTTAACTTTCAGAGAGCTACCACAAATCGTGTTTGATTTAGAGTTCCAACTACATGTATCAATATAGGAGAAAACACAGTGAAACTAAAAATAAAAACGGTCACTGCAAACGAACAGTTTAACCTAGAAAAACGAAATTTGGTGAGCCAAGTGGGATTGGTGTACTGACCATTACCTGAAAGTATCATCAAGATTGGGTGAAAAGATATTTGCTGAGATTTCAAGAACGGGTAGTTTTGAGGAGCTTGGCAACCCTTTCAATGAAAATGATTTTCCCCAGTCTGTGCTTGGGGCTATATGAAGAGGAAACAAACCGTACATATAAAACTTGAACTACTTTATTGTGCATAGTTTCAAAGAGCTAGCACAAACCGTGTTTGATTTAGAGTTCCAACTACATGTATTCATGTAGGAGAAAACACAGTGAAACCTAAAAATGAAAACAGTCACTCCAAACGAATGCTTTAAACTTTGAAGAA